>NC_089803.1:71689401-71834401 GCF_029633855.1 Hoplias malabaricus | reverse complement strand
CTTCTTACTCACACACACCACTCCACCTTAAAAGATACTGAGCTTCTGGGAGTTTGTATTGCTGTAAGAACAGTAGTTCTCCAGAATCATGTATGTTCCTTTTAATGCCATGTTTGAACTGGAAATGTATAAAACTCCCAAACCACTGGGCTGTGGACCAGTAGAACTATGGCAACAACCATCTACCCCAACAAAACTGAGACCCCTCCCCACCTCTAGGCATGACAGAGGGGTAGGGCTAAGTGGTAAGGGCAAGTGGCCACCTGAGGGCGTGGATTACAGACCTGCGCAGGAGGATACACAGGCCCCGATGCAACCAAACAGTGAGAGGAAATGAGAAAAGACTCAGGAGGGCCTCGACTCATCCCCAGCGCCTGCCTGGGTTTAGGTTTTACTCCACTCCTCACTTAGGTGCAACTCCGCAGACGAGGGACAAGTGGCCATTTAGATAAAGGGGGCTTGAGTAATGGCCACTGGGAGACCGGGCACTCAAGGAGAGAGGTGCAGCATTAATGGAGGCTTTCTTATCTCCTGTTTTTTTCTTCTGCTCCACTCTCTCTATCTCTTCACATCTCTCTCTCTCTCTCTCTCTCTCTCACACACACAAACATACACACACACACAAAAACACTCTCCCTCTCTCACAAGCACACACACACACACACACACCCTCTCCCTCACAAACACTCATACACCCTGTCCTCTTTATTTCCTTTATTCTGCACTTCCTTCTCTCTTTGAGATAAAGGTAAGATATGGCTGTATTGATCCTGATGGAAACTGCAGTGCTTCAGTTGGCAGGGAGATGGAGGAGGAGGAGGAGGAGAAGGAGGAAGAGGAGGAGGATCTTTATGCAGGATTTAGTTTCACTGGATTAGGATCAAATACCTTGTTTCCATTGTCCATTTGTTTACTCATTGTCCATTCTCTCAGCTCCACTGAGCACATGGCTGCACTTTGTAGTTTTACAGTTACAGACTGTAGGACACCTGTTGCATACTTTCCACCACCACATCACACCTGCTCATGTTCATGACTTCAGTTTTAGTGCAGTGTAGAGCACTAGGGTCAGGGTCTTAATCCTGGGCTTCATCCTCAGGGCGCGGATCCAGGGGAAAACATCAGAAAGCAAAGGAATAAAGAGGAGAAAAAAAGAGAGGAAGGACAGAACACACCTGATGTCATCTTCGTTCGCGAACATGATGATGGCCCGGGCGTTGGGGGTCTCCAGCAAACGCATGATTATCTTATTAAACTCCCCTGGCCTCGGCTCCCGTGGGATCTTCAGAGACTGAGCGATACACACCCCACCTGAGAGAGAGAGAGAGAGAGAGAGAGAGAGAGAATCATTAATACAGTAGAAGGTAGAGAGCGGGGGAATATAAAGAGGAAAACAACAGGTGGAGTAGGGTGGAAGAGAGAGAGAGAGAGGGAGATTTCAGTGGAACAGAGGGAGGCAAAGAAAGGTGAAAAGGAGATAAGAAACAGACGAGTGGGAGGAAGAGAGAGACAAAGGAGAGAAACAGTGAAGGAGACAAAGAGAAAAAAGGGGGAGAGAGAGTAAAAAGGAAAGGTAAAGTAGGGTGGAAAAAGAAAAGAGAGAGAGAGAGAGAGAGAGAGACTGACAGAGACAGAAAGAGAAAGGGAGCTGCGAGGGTAAAATAGAGGAATGTAAAGAAAAAAAAAAGGTGAAACAGAAAGTGTAGGGCTCGGGCGGCCCCTCGGTCACTGCAATGTCTGGACCTTAATCCTGAGTGAAGTTACACAAATGGGCCTCGGCCGCCAAACTGGGCCCAACGCAGCCATGGATCACATTTGATGGACGCTGTAATATCCGACTGTCCTCCCCCAGGGGCACTGTTACACCATCACTGTCCTGCGCTGGACGAATGATGGACGACCCCTGCCTCCATCCCAACATCCTCGCAGTCGGAGTTTGTTTGATGAGCTTCTGCAGCTGCTCCTTCGCTCAGACCCAATACGACGGGCCGATCTGTCCTTCCTCAGAGGTTCTGTCCCAGGGACACATCATCATTAGCAGTAATAAACATCCAGGCACAGGCTAATCTGGCGCTGTTTCTGGTCTGTGTCCTGGTCCACACTTAGTAGTGGTCATTGTGTTCATTTACAATGCTGCACTCCTGCTCATCTTTCCTTAGTGCGGTGACGTCTTCCTGTTAAAGGCTTCTAACACACGATGATGTCAGCAAGAGCCTGTGGGCGGGACAACCTCTATGAAGCCACAGTCAGGGACAGAGGAGGAACCCCAGAGAGGAACAGAGACTCAGGAGAACCTCACAACAAGAGCGAGAACTAATGAGACGAAGCTTAAAAGGAGAACCACCCTCAGAACAAAAGAAAGAACCACCGAGTGGAACCAAGAATCAGAAGAACCTCCCTCAGGGTGAGAAGAAGCACTGAGTGTAACCCAGACACAGAAGGAGAACCACTGAGAAGAACTGAGACTCAGAAGGAGAACCCGGAGCAGTAAAGTGGTAGCACTGTATGTGGAGGGTGTTGGAGTGAGGCCGGAAGAGTCAGGGTCTTTAGTAGGAGCAGGCGGAGGCAAGGTGGGGGTGTGCATGGAGGGTGTAGTTCTATGGGTGAGTGTTTGAGTGAGGAGGATAAAACAGAGCCCTATATCCTCTGTGAGGGAGAAGGCTCTCGGCTGAAGATGCAGGCTGTGTGTCCTGGTTGCATGCGCAGACGTCAGCATTGCAGCATGTTGCAGAGAGGGAGCCTAGGCTTTGAATTAAAGTGAATGGAGCTGAGAGAATAGCTCCACCTGCTGGTGACTGGCACAGTTACTGCTGTAGTAACCCAGCTCTCTGAAAAGAACAAGGAAGAACAGAGGGGCTACAGCCACCTCCTCAGCCCCACTGACCACTCCGGTCACTCTGTAAGTTCTACAGTCACACACTGCAGACCATCTGTTGCTCTGCATACTTTGTTACCCACCCTTTCCCCCTGTTCTTCAGCGCTCAGGACCCCCACAGAGCAGGTGTGATGTGGTGGTGGATCATTCTCAGCGCTGCAGTGACACTGACGTGGTGGTGGTGTGTTAGTGTGTGTTGTGCTGGTGTAGAGTGGATCAGACACAGCAGTGCTGCTGGAGTTTTTAAACCCCTCAGTGTCTGGACCGAGAACAGTCCACCGACCAAAAACATCCAGCCGACAGCGTCCTGTGTCACTGATGAAGGACTAGAGGACGAGCGACACACACTGTGCAGCGACAGATGAGCTACTGTCTCTGACTCTACATCTACAAGGTGGACCAATGAGGGAGGAGTGTCACAGGGTTTTAAAACTCCAGCAGCACTGCTGTGTCTGATCCACTCTACACAAGCACTCGAACTCTGGTCTGTTTTCACTGTTGTTGCAGTTTGTTTGGGGATTGAATTCCGACTCTAACCACCCACCGAGTCCCTCGAGAGGAGCTGGTTTCATTCTGGTCCTCAGTGAACTCTGGAGCGGTCTGTTTCTGGTGTGAACATGATCCAACACAACTATCAGGTGTATGCAGCAGGTCTGAGCTGAATGGCTCTCGTAGCCAGGGGGCGCTGTGTGTGTTTGACGCAGCAGAGCAGAGAAACAGAGAACAGGGTAAAGTTTCATCTCTAATCTGAAAAATAGAACAGAAACATGCACTAGTCCAGAACATAGGACCTTCCTCCTGTTTACGTTCTTGTTCCTGCCCAGTCAGCTCTGACCAATCAGCGGTGAGGATATTATTCAGTGCTTGGATATTTCCCTGTGTGAAAACAAACCAAACCAAGGGGAAAATATTCCAAGATTACTAACGTCTTACATATCCAGACCAGAGCAAACGAACTACAGGTGCGGAAACACCCAAACACACTGCAGCATCTACATAACTGCTTTCAAGGCAGACTTAAGCAATCGACCTAAATATTACAAGGCAAAAGTAGAAGTGGATTAAGTGTCTGGTTTGATGCAGCATCACGACAAAGTAATAGATCTTCTCTCAGCGCTCGGGAGCACTGCGTCCTGATGGTTCTTTTTTAACGAAGGGATTATCAGCACGTAATGAATCGTGAACAGGTTCAGGGACTGTGTCCTGTGTGCAAAGGGTCTTGGGGGTCGCACTGGGTTTCCGTATCTCAGTGAGATGTGGATATGGCCGTGTCATGGTCATTCTGTTTCCGGTTCTTAAACTGTGAGAGCTTAAGATGGGATAATTACTGTTTCTGCCCCGTTTAACTCAATCGTGAACAAACAACAAACACGCTCAATGAAAATGCGCATGAAATCTTCACAGTTGCTCCTCATTTCACAACAGCGATGACGCTAACAGGCGCAGAGGGGGCTGCTGGGAGTGTGTCGTCTCCATGAAGCCCACACTAAATCAGGAGGGTATGATTATGAGGCGCCGCGGCTGTTCAGACCTAAGCGAAAGAAATGAAGATCATAAACATGCGTTTGCTTCTGAGTCATGAGACATATGCTTAATGGACTTTTGATTCATCCCGTGTTAGCGCCGGAGCATAATGGCGCACTCTGCAGAGCCACCGTCATTGCAGCAGCTTATTGTTTCATCCATTTACGCAGCAGATGTGAGCTAATCTGGACAGGAAAGATGTGGCAGAAAGGGAAAGCCAGCTCTAAATCTGGTGTCTTCTGGAAAGGATGCCCCTCACCTGCGCAGAGGAAACACTCCAATCTCACCTTAATGGGGTTTCCCAGCCTTAGCTAATCAGAGGAGTCTGGCGGCATGGCTCTGAGGAGGGAACCGAACAGAACGGAGAGGAATTGACCGGCTCTAGTTGATTAATCTTTTATGAGGAGGGTGGGCAACACAGATGGAGGGTTGTGGTTGGTTGGTTGGCTTCCGGAACTGGCGAATGCCTTCTCTCCAAAGAGACCGGAGGAAGATGATTCCGACAAACAGATGCCAATGTGGGAGAATTCGGGATGGCACACGTGCACTGTGAGCATGTTTATTCAACATGCCGCCACACTTCCATCCACCCACACACACAAACCTGAAATGCTACAATCCGGTGCAAATCCTCCCACACACACACTGAATGGTGCTCGCCACATATTCATCGCCATACGGTGCCATTACACACCGCAATACTGTTTATAAAACCACAATCTGTGTGGATAAAACCACATGAATCGCACAAATAGCATTGGACACAGAGCCTCCTCCTTCCCGCACAGCGACAATCCCAAAGCAGATTAGTGAACCTCTGCGGATCCAACGCCAGGCTGCAGAGCTGCAGGCGAACGTCAACTGGCCACACAAACATCATTACTGTGTTTTAAATCTCACTAACTCTGAGTCTCAGTGTGTGAAGGCCTTCATTCGGGGCAGAGAATGACCTAGAGGGTTTGGAGCTGGTGGCATGTGAGGTTATGCTACTCAACCTAATGTTATTCACCCTCTGTTCAATTCCTGCAAACTTTTCCCAGTGACAAAACCTCACTGGCCAATTATGTTGTACCTGGCATCGGCATGGCAACCACCGGCCAATAGGCTTGTTGTATTTGTGTCTCAGCGTCCAGAAACACTGACCACAGTGGACATCCATTCTAACCGACTCAAACCAGGTCAGCAGTGTTCTTGGGTCTGCGTGTGAGTGTACGAAACTGTCCCCAGGTGTGAGCAAGTGATGGGGTGAATGTGTGACACTGTCCACAGGACCCACCATGACCCTGATCAGAATGAAGCTCTTACAGAAGATGAATGAATGAATGAAACTTAATCCGAGATGACAGTTCTTAAAAATAAAGGTTTCTTCCTTGAAGAACCATTCTTTAAAGACCCTTCACATAATGTAACAGCTAAAGATACAGACCCTACACACTTACTGACAGGGTGTTTTAACTTTAGACACCCTTATCATTAAGAATGTTTACACAGTTTATCAGAGACGTGTGTGTAGGTGTTAGTTGATGGTGGGAAGGTTGGGGTCAGGGTGAGTCAGATTGTCAGGGATGGATTCAGAAAGTGGTGCTGTGGATCATGATTTCAGTCCCAATTAAAGCTCTGTCTGGTTTCGTGGCTCATCTGCTCAAACTCAAACCACAACCCACAAGCCTCATCTGCTGGACAGGGCTAACACACGATGGGCATCAGAAAGGCCTGACTAATTAGGAAGATGTCACCCATCCACAGCAAATTAAATGCAGCTCAGTAGGGTTCTCTGATAACCCTTTTCCACCAGTGTGGAACCTAATTTGGAACCACTTTCCACCGACATAAATTGTTTCCCAAACAAGAAAAAATTGACAGTTGGTTCTTTAGTGCGAACCGTAACAGCGTCTGTGAGTGAGTCGAGATAAAGAAGCTCCAGAAAGAGTTCAGAGCCTACATGTTACGATCTGACTATGGTAGACCACAACATAAAAATGTCTTCCCTAACCTTCCCAGTACCAGACTTTCCTGGGGCCCTAAGCAAAACTCTGATAAGGGGCGCTCCTACCTGAACTCAAAGTTTTTGGATTAAGGATAAACAGTCAAATACAGAACAAAATGATGAGTAAACAAACAGTATTTATTCAAAAAATACTGATTGTGTGAATTAAGGTGGAACTGAAACTTTGAAGAAGTAACTATGCTGTTTATTAATGTGGAATAGCATAGTAAGGAACTCTGAGTTTACTGGTGTATTTGAGGAAGTTTAAACGAGTACAGTATAAAAACATCAGTGTATGTTCACTTTTTACTTTTCTGCTTCAAAGTTTGGTTCACTGTGATGCCGCATGGTTTTAAAGGTTCACACAGTTCACGCCACCTCTAATTACATTCCTGCAGCTGTTTTCGTAGACTATTATTTATTAACAGTCCAACCTTGAGAAGAACAGTCACAGTTTTACGTCACGGTTGTTCCCGCAGCTCAGTCTCATGGAGTCTTTCTTTTTCCTTTATTCATTTTCTGAAGTGTAGTTTCACTTCATCTTCTGATGATACACTAACTCTCAGGTTTACTCTAAATTCTGGAATGTAACTTCAGGTGTGTTCTCAGCCCAAAGAAAAGCAAGATCTACTCCCCCAAAACTAACTTACCTTAACAAAAATAAAGAAACAAAAATACAAAAAACATAATCGAACTCCCTTTCCCAGAACAAAGACACCTCACCCCAAACAAATGTAGGCTACACACCCTACCACTTTCAGGATTAGTATATAAATATTTTAACACCAGCAAGTTTCACATACCACCATAGATGGCTAAATGTAAGCAGAATGTAAGCAAAAGAAATTCACACCATGCAGAACAGGCCCAAACTACTACACTCAATACATCAATGGTCTGTCTGGTTGTTTAGGTGGAAACAGAAGGGAAGTAGGAGAAGCACAGAAGGAGCCGGTTTTCAAGCTTATACGCTACAAGCCTCAAGATGTAACAATAATAAATCGTTATGGCGCAGTGGAGCTGGGTGAGTCATTTACAGAGTGTTGTATCGTCCTTGACGGTGTTCTGGGTAAAGAGCAGAGAACCGGAGGCATAGGTGGAGCTTTTCCTTCTGAAACGGGGGAAATGAAAAATGGGAAATGATCCGTTATCAACTTGCTGATTTGGAAAGAAAATTTGGAAATAAAGGAAATAAAAGCATGTGTTTCTGCAGCTGTGGTCAGCGCAACTAATGGCATGTCGGCTATTTTTCTCCACTGCTACAGTTCACAATCTCAGCAGATGTCTCTGGAACAACAGTCAAAAATACTCCAACTGTAACCGACAGAACCATATCTCACTCTGATCTGGATGCGCCGTAAACAGTGGATAACCGACTCTATCTGTTTATCTCTGACTCTGGCTCTGAATTCAGACACAGCCACGCTGGAACCCAGCCTCCACGGTGCCCTCCGCTGACGATGTACCCTAGGTTACCTTCAAAAATGGATAGCACCAAGGTGCTTGGTTCTTGTTGATGTCAGCACATTTCTAAGCCAGAGGTATAGACTTCCCCATGGTGGAATGGTTACTGCATCAAAGGCAATGTGACCTACACCTCGGCCGACGGTGCCATGGAGAGCGCGGATCAATCCAGCTCAACTTCTCAGGGGAAACTGAAGAAGGCTATCAAATGAAGCATGGAGAAGACCTGGCAAGGGTGGTGGGATCCTACGGGGGGGTGCTGTGTAGGGGGAGGGTTCCTGTTCTTCTATCGTGTCGCGCCAGCTTGAAGGTCATGGTTTAGCTTTGCCTGAGAAGAGCGAAGCCCTTTCATTTTCCACTGCTTTGTGTCAGACACAAGCCTGCCCTGTTCTTGCCAGTGATGGGTTTATCTGAAAGTGAGTCCGAGGGATTTGTTCTGTCTGAAGGTCTCTGCAAAATTCCTCTCATCTCCCGCGTGCGCTCACAAAGCAAACCTGTAACGATACTGCTCAAACAAAACCACACTTCCTCCTATGAATTCTAATCAAGTCCCCAAGCCGTCGACAAGGGCCAGGAATGGAATCTATACCTTATTCTGATATAGAGAGAGGATACTGACCCCCAATCTCAATCCGCTCCCTGTGCATCTACACATGGAGGGCTTGCAACACTCAGGGCTGACCCAAACTGCCTAGTTACAGAGGGGGAGTGGGTTCTACGACTCTTCGACAGCGAATGAACACCCGAGCAACTCAAAACCCCTAAACACACTCCACCAAAGAGCAACTAAGAAAGAAGAATGGAGGAACCCCACACAATACTGGTTCTGAATTCATTTTCTGTAAAATAAAGTTGCAGGACATCGTTTTATTTCAGAAGCAAAAGGGAAAACGACATATCTGAATACCTCAGTAATGGGCGAGAGGCCTATCTTTAAGGCTGTGCCCAGACCATAGTCACCATCTTGAAAGCCGCCATATTGGATCAAGGGCATGTTTTTCCAAAGGGAAGTTGTTCATGTACTATATCAAAGAAGACAGGTTTTTCTCAGTAATCGATTGCTGTAATCAGATTTGCAATATCTCGTCAAAACCTACACAGAAATTTAAATTCTGTTTTTGGTTCTCAAAACGTTTGACCTGACTTTATCGCCCTATGACGAGTTTGAGGCTGCAAGAATTACACACATAGGCTACGTCCCACTACGTCCCATGTACTACACACTAGTACTATAGAGTATATGCTATGTACGTTATACACCTTGCTATAACAACACACATCATACCAAGCAGCACTTAAAACACTTTCTGCCAATTTTTTCAAACTCAAATATCACTCTCCACACTGTGTAGTGCACAGTGTAGGTCATAATTTCGAAGTTTCTGCACTACATTTCTGATGATAAAACCATTTATATTTAATATAGGCTTCACATCACTCTGTCTAACATAAAGGCCAATGTCTGTGTGTAGTAATGTTAGTTTTGTAATCAGTGAAGTGCACTGCATAGGGAGTAGGGCACTATTCTGGACAGAGCCAAAATCTTCCAGATGTGAGAAGCTCCTTCGTTTGCATTTTTCATTGGATTGACGGATATTAGTTTCTACTCTTTAGTATACTTTGACATTTTACTAGACCACTAACTATACTACACTAGTTAGAATGAGTATAAAGTGCACAAAAGGGACACAGCTATAATCTTCTGACCCCAGAATGTAGCCCCCTCTGAGCAGCCTGCCATTTTAAACAAATTACAACCCTGCCAGAAGCTAGCATGGGGATGGAGTTAATTAAAACTGGCCTGTGGGAGTGACAGCGTGCACTTTGAGGTGAGTCACGAATGATTACAACCGCACTCGGAGTGACTGATGTGTCTTAGACTTAGGGAATGTGGCAGCAGAGGCAGAGGAGGCATTAAACCCTACGAATTTGCTCATTAGCCACGGCTGTGGAGAAGCAAGCAGTGGTTAGGCCTCCGCTTCAAGCAGAACGCAGGATGTTCACCCAGATTACAGCTCGGCCAGGTGTGCATCCGGCTGTTTGGAGCTGCGGAGGAGGAGAAGCTGAAACAGGATCTGGGCACGAGCAAACACTCCCTTTGCCAAGTCCCTGCCAACCTGCCGATTCACTGATGCTGCAAAAACCCACCCCTAGGAGACGATGAAAAGCAGTTCAGATCTGAAGCCTGTGCAACAGCGTGAAACACAGCATTCTCTTTCAGTCAAACACAGCGTGCTGTACCACCTTCTGAATCTCCATCACACAAAACCTTCCGCAGACATCTCACGCTGCCACGCGACTGCGCAGGCAAAACGGAGCACAATGCTTTCCCACATCATGATGAAATGTGTCTGCAGATTTATTCCTGCAGGTGACGTCACACTTCTCTCTCTCTCTCTTTCTCTCTCACACTTTCTCCACACTCTCGTTTACAAATGGCTGTATGCTAATTTCTCTTCCCCCACCAGCCTGGCGAGAGAATGATATGCCATTTGCATTGCTGCGCAACTCAAATATTGACATTTTCAAATGCGTGTGATATTTTATCGCTGTTCACAGACTGCTCTGAGATGAAGGTGGGTGATTAAGGGGCAGGGCAGAGGCGAGGCGTCATTTTCTACTGTAAACTTTAAGCAGCTCACAGCAGCCTGGGGCAGCTCTTTTGGATTCAGCGCGTTTGACAAGATCGGACGGAAACTATAAACACAGCTCAAACTGGACTGAGCGTCAGAAGGCATGGGGCAGAACCCATCCCACTTTATGAAAGTCAAACTCACTTGTTCTGTTTACTGCGGGACAAACCAAGGCCAGATCACATCTTGTCTAATCAGTTTCACTGTCTCATCGCAAGGCAGGAGAGTCAGAACCTTAGCGCTTACTCCTTAAGGTTGATTTATGCTTCTACGTTGACTCAGAGAGGTGACACCGTGGCCTGCACCAGAGCCCTATGATATTTTAAGCTTTAAGCTTGTGCACTGGTCAATTACACCACCACAGCACTAGGGCTGAATCTCAAATATCACCCTATGTAGTGCACAGTGTAGTGGTGTAGTAGTAATGGTTTTTGAAAATCTGTAAAGTCCACTACGTAGGGAGTAGGGCATTAAATGTAACAAAGCGTAGTTTACATCCAGTACCAGGAAAGGAACAAATACAAAGCTTGCACGTTTTCCATATGTTCCCGCTCCTCATAGTGTGTTTTGATTATTTCTATGATGTATGAAATCTAAGGTAATTAATGTGTTGATGAGAAGTTTATGTTTCTGGACTTCTTTGGTACAACTTCATGTTCATCTGGCTGTGGACCAATCACATTGTACGTCGACACAATGCATAGTTACATGGTTCATGTTGACACAAGACTTATGTGTTGCTTACGCCATAGGTTTAACACAGAAGCATAAATTGCAGTTTACATTCTGCATTACTGCAACCACCGAGTGCTTCCCCATTCCCAGTGATCTGTGTTATTAGACTGTGCAAACTACATAATTTTACCTCCAATTGTTTATGGTGATCTCTGAATAATTATCCAGCAGGTTTGATTTCTGGACCTGTCAGCGAGAGGTGTTGTAACTGGCAGTGAGTGCAAAGACGAGCTACAGCCACTGGGAACAGGAGACACAGGCTGAGAGAACAGAACAACCAGTCTGTGCTGTGTGTGCTGGTCCTGCTCTGGATTTACTCTAAATCCTTCATAATTATCGCACTGTGGGCTACTGTCTGCACTCGTTCTGTGTTGCACTGAGGTCCTGGAGAAATACTGTTTTGACTGTGTACTGGTTTATAGCCGAGATGACAATAAAGCCTCTTAAACTCGAACTGTAATATATGTGCATAAACACACTTTCCAGTAACACGCGCAGGCAGCTGTTTTCACGGCAAAAATATTTCTTTACCTCAGAATCTCTCCACAGGACAGACCATCCCTGCTGCCTGTGTGCCCTTATCCAATTTTCCATCCGAATACTAGTACATTTCTTTGTCTTTGTGTCTGCTTTCATTGCAAATCAGCGCAAAAACAACTTGTATTTCCGTTTCTGGAAGATAAACAAATGGCATTTCATAACTCTTTGAGTGTGTTTTCATGACAAAATATTTCCAGACAGAGTCAATGAGGGTTCCTCCTGCTGAAAGACTGTGATTTGTGACCCTGTATCACTCTGAAGTCCTGTGAAGTGGAAGTAAACTCTTAAAGACTTCTGATTACAAGAAAAGTAGTCCCGGCCAGTGAACACGTATCGGTCCACTGGCTTAATAAAGTTTACACTTATAATTATGGTTCTACAAGGGTTCTTTAGTAAAGAAAATGGTTCTATATAGAACTATGAACACCTCCACTACCAGCACCTGACTATCTACAGTTTTAAATTAATTCTCTACTTTGAGTCTGGATCCTTCAAATATTTCTTCCTGCGTCGAGGGAGTTTTTCCTGCCACAGTTGCCGTTGGCTACTCACCTGAAGATATTAGATTATTGTTTTAACTCTCAGTGTCTGTCAGTCTCCTTTGTGACATCAGGTTGTAAAAAGTGCTCTACAGATTACTTTGACTTGACTATTGTGAAAGGTTCAGTGATCTGAAGACTCTGAAAGTCGTCAGCTTCCCCACCCACATCCAGCTTCAAACGAGGGGTTATTAGACATTTAGCTCTCAATCCCCTCAGTTTAGCACGGATTGTGCTCCTGCGTTGTTATCGCTATGCTAATCCCGCTGGTTCTAGAGGAACAGAGACCCGGACAGGAGTTTGGAGAGACCTGGCTGCAGTGAGAGGCTGAAAATTAAAATCCGAGCGTTACTCTCTGCTCTTAAAGCAAGTTTATCTAAGGTCAACTTTCCAATAAACACTCTGTGGGGGTAAACAACAGTAAAGACTTTCCCTTTGCTCTGCTGAGGAATGAGGATCTCAGTCTGATCGTATGTAAGATCGGGGACGGACTGATCCTCAGGAGTGGAGTGGATTAGATATAAATCCTGTCTATGGAGTGAGTGCATTAGGAATTGTATGTATTCCGTAACATTTGGAATACATGCAGATGTGCAAAAGCATGGAATTCACAGATATTTTGCCCACACACACTCACAAAAACAACTGAAACACATCATACATTGATCATAAACGCATGCACTACTCCTGTGTTCATGATTGTAATCAAATACACTTCAAAGAATGTTTTCTCACCATTTGCTTCTCTCTGCTCTGTTGGCGCTGGAAAAAGCTCCGGTATTTGTACGCAGGCCTGGCTATGGAAAAGGGAAACAAGCTAAATATCTCAGTCCAAAGTGGCTAAGGCGCTCTTACACATTCTCTCTCTCTCTCTCTCTCTCTCTCTCTCTTTCTCCGCTCCACATTAAAAGATACAGTCGCTTCTTACTCACACACACCGCTCCACCTTAAAAGATACAGTCGCTTCTTACTCACACACACCGCTCCACCTTAAAGGATACATTCGCTTCTTACTCACACACACCGCTCCACATTAAAAGATACAGTCGCTTCTTACTCACACACACCGCTTCACATTAAAAGATACAGTCACTTCTTACTCACACACACCGCTCCACCTTAAAGGATACATTCGCTTCTTACTCACACACACCGCTCCACCTTAAAAGATACAGTCGCTTCTTACTCACACACACTGCTCCACCTTAAAAGATACAGTCACTTCTTACTCACACACACCGCTCCACCTTAAAAGATACAGTCGCTTCTTACTCACACACACCGCTCCACCTTAAAAGATACAGTCGCTTCTTACTCATACACACCGCTCCACATTAAAAGATACAGTCTCTTCTTACTCATACAAACCGCTCCACCTTAAAAGATACAGTCGCTTCTTATTCACACACACCGCTCCACCTTAAAAGATACAGTCCCTTCTTACTCACACACACCACTCCACCTTAAAAGATACAGTCGCTTCTTACTCACACAAACCGATCCACCTTAAAAGATACAGTCGCTTCTTATTCACACACACCGCTCCACCTTAAAAGATACAGTCCCTTCTTACTCACACACATTGCTCCACCTTAAAAGATACAGTCGCTTCTTACTCGCACAAACCGATCCACCTTAAAAGATACAGTCGCTTCTTATTCACACACACCGCTCCACCTTAAAAGATACAGTCGCTTCTTACTCACACACATTGCTCCACATTAAAAGATACAGTCACTTCTTACTCACACACACCACTCCACCTTAAAAGATACAGTCGCTTCTTACTCACACACATTGCTCCACCTTAAAAGATACAGTCGCTTCTTACTCACACAAACCGATCAACCTTAAAAGATACAGTCGCTTCTTATTCACACACACCGCTCCACCTTAAAAGATACAGTCGCTTCTTACTCACACACATTGCTCCACCTTAAAAGATACAGTCGCTTCTTACTCACACAAACCGATCAACCTTAAAAGATACAGTCGCTTCTTATTCACACACACCGCTCCACCTTAAAAGATACAGTCGCTTCTTACTCACACACATTGCTCCACCTTAAAAGATACAGTCGCTTCTTACTCACACAAACCGATCCACATTAAAAGATACAGTCGCTTCTTATTCACACACACCGCTCCACCTTAAAAGATACAGTCGCTTCTTACTCACACACATTGCTCCACCTTAAAAGATACAGTCGCTTCTTACTCACACAAACCGATCAACCTTAAAAGATACAGTCGCTTCTTATTCACACACACCGCTCCACCTTAAAAGATACAGTCGCTTCTTACTCACACACATTGCTCCACCTTAAAAGATACAGTCCCTTCTTACTCACACACACCACTCCACCTTAAAAGATAGTCGCTTCTTACTCACACAAACCGATCCACCTTAAAAGATACAGTCGCTTCTTATTCACACACACCGCTCCACCTTAAAAGATACAGTCCCTTCTTACTCACACACATTGCTCCACATTAAAAGATACAGTCGCTTCTTACTCGCACAAACCGATCCACCTTAAAAGATACAGTCGCTTCTTATTCACACACACCGCGCCACCTTAAAAGATACAGTCGCTTCTTACTCACACACATTGCTCCACATTAAAAGATACAGTCACTTCTTACTCACACACACCACTCCACCTTAA
The DNA here is from genome assembly GCF_029633855.1 of Hoplias malabaricus. Lineage (NCBI taxonomy): Eukaryota > Metazoa > Chordata > Actinopteri > Characiformes > Erythrinidae > Hoplias > Hoplias malabaricus. The sequence goes on along the minus strand of NC_089803.1, from coordinate 71,819,435 downwards.
AAGATACAGTCGCTTCTTACTCACACAAACCGATCCACATTAAAAGATACAGTCGCTTCTTATTCACACACCGCTCCACCTTAAAAGATACAGTCACTTCTTACTCACACACATTGCTCCACCTTAAAAGATACAGTCGCTTCTTACTCACACAAACCGATCAACCTTAAAAGATACAGTCTCTTCTTACTCATACAAACCGCTCCACCTTAAAAGATACAGTCGCTTCTTATTCACACACACCGCTCCACCTTAAAAGATACAGTCCCTTCTTACTCACACACACCACTCCACCTTAAAAGATACAGTCGCTTCTTACTCACACAAACCGATCCACCTTAAAAGATACAGTCGCTTCTTATTCACACACACCGCTCCACCTTAAAAGATACAGTCCCTTCTTACTCACACACATTGCTCCACCTTAAAAGATACAGTCGCTTCTTACTCGCACAAACCGATCCACCTTAAAAGATACAGTCGCTTCTTATTCACACACACCGCTCCACCTTAAAAGATACAGTCGCTTCTTACTCACACACATTGCTCCACATTAAAAGATACAGTCACTTCTTACTCACACACACCACTCCACCTTAAAAGATACAGTCGCTTCTTACTCACACACATTGCTCCACCTTAAAAGATACAGTCGCTTCTTACTCACACAAACCGATCAACCTTAAAAGATACAGTCGCTTCTTATTCACACACACCGCTCCACCTTAAAAGATACAGTCGCTTCTTACTCACACACATTGCTCCACCTTAAAAGATACAGTCGCTTCTTACTCACACAAACCGATCAACCTTAAAAGATACAGTCGCTTCTTATTCACACACACCGCTCCACCTTAAAAGATACAGTCGCTTCTTACTCACACACATTGCTCCACCTTAAAAGATACAGTCGCTTCTTACTCACACAAACCGATCCACATTAAAAGATACAGTCGCTTCTTATTCACACACACCGCTCCACCTTAAAAGATACAGTCGCTTCTTACTCACACACATTGCTCCACCTTAAAAGATACAGTCGCTTCTTACTCACACAAACCGATCAACCTTAAAAGATACAGTCGCTTCTTATTCACACACACCGCTCCACCTTAAAAGATACAGTCGCTTCTTACTCACACACATTGCTCCACCTTAAAAGATACAGTCCCTTCTTACTCACACACACCACTCCACCTTAAAAGATAGTCGCTTCTTACTCACACAAACCGATCCACCTTAAAAGATACAGTCGCTTCTTATTCACACACACCGCTCCACCTTAAAAGATACAGTCCCTTCTTACTCACACACATTGCTCCACATTAAAAGATACAGTCGCTTCTTACTCGCACAAACCGATCCACCTTAAAAGATACAGTCGCTTCTTATTCACACACACCGCGCCACCTTAAAAGATACAGTCGCTTCTTACTCACACACATTGCTCCACATTAAAAGATACAGTCACTTCTTACTCACACACACCACTCCACCTTAAAAGATACAGTCGCTTCTTACTCACACAAACCGATCCACATTAAAAGATACAGTCGCTTCTTATTCACACACCGCTCCACCTTAAAAGATACAGTCACTTCTTACTCACACACATTGCTCCACCTTAAAAGATACAGTCGCTTCTTACTCACACAAACCGATCAACCTTAAAAGATACAGTCGCTTCTTATTCACACACACCGCTCCACCTTAAAAGATACAGTCGCTTCTTACTCACACACATTGCTCCACCTTAAAAGATACAGTCCCTTCTTACTCACACACACCACTCCACCTTAAAAGATACAGTCGCTTCTTACTCACACAAACCGATCCACCTTAAAAGATACAGTCGCTTCTTATTCACACACACCGCTCCACCTTAAAAGATACAGTCCCTTCTTACTCACACACATTGCTCCACCTTAAAAGATACAGTCGCTTCTTACTCGCACAAACCGATCCACCTTAAAAGATACAGTCGCTTCTTATTCACACACACCGCTCCACCTTAAAAGATACAGTCGCTTCTTACTCACACACATTGCTCCACCTTAAAAGATACAGTCCCTTCTTACTCACACACACCACTCCACCTTAAAAGATACAGTCGCTTCTTACTCACACAAACCGATCCACCTTAAAAGATACAGTCGCTTCTTATTCACACACACCGCTCCACCTTAAAAGATACAGTCGCTTCTTACTCACACACATTGCTCCACCTTAAAAGATACAGTCGCTTCTTACTCACACAAACCGATCCACCTTAAAAGATACAGTCGCTTCTTATTCACACACACCGCTCCACCTTAAAAGATACAGTCGCTTCTTACTCACACACATTGCTCCACATTAAAAGATACAGTCGCTTCTTACTCACACACACCACTCCACCTTGAAAGATACAGTCGCTTCTTACTCACACAAACCGATCCACCTTAAAAGATACAGTCGCTTCTTATTCACACACACCGCTCCACCTTAAAAGATACAGTCGCTTCTTACTCACACACATTGCTCCACCTTAAAAGATAGAGTCGTTTCTTACTCACACACACCACTCCACCTTAAAAGATACAGTCGCTTCTTACTCACACAAACCGATCCACCTTAAAAGATACAGTCGCTTCTTATTCACACACACCGCTCCACCTTAAAAGATACAGTCCCTTCTTACTCACACACATTGCTCCACCTTAAAAGATACAGTCGCTTCTTACTCGCACAAACCGATCCACCTTAAAAGATACAGTCGCTTCTTATTCACACACACCGCGCCACCTTAAAAGATACAGTCGCTTCTTACTCACACACATTGCTCCACATTAAAAGATACAGTCACTTCTTACTCACACACACCACTCCACCTTAAAAGATACAGTCGCTTCTTACTCACACAAACCGATCCACATTAAAAGATACAGTCGCTTCTTATTCACACACCGCTCCACCTTAAAAGATACAGTCGCTTCTTACTCACACACATTGCTCCACCTTAAAAGATACAGTCGCTTCTTACTCACACAAACCGATCAACCTTAAAAGATACAGTCGCTTCTTATTCACACACACCGCTCCACCTTAAAAGATACAGTCGCTTCTTACTCACACACATTGCTCCACCTTAAAAGATACAGTCCCTTCTTACTCACACACACCACTCCACCTTAAAAGATACAGTCGCTTCTTACTCACACAAACCGATCCACCTTAAAAGATACAGTCGCTTCTTACTCACACAAACCGATCCACCTTAAAAGATACAGTCGCTTCTTATTCACACACACCGCTCCACCTTAAAAGATACAGTCCCTTCTTACTCACACACATTGCTCCACCTTAAAAGATACAGTCGCTTCTTACTCGCACAAACCGATCCACCTTAAAAGATACAGTCGCTTCTTATTCACACACACCGCGCCACCTTAAAAGATACAGTCGCTTCTTACTCACACACATTGCTCCACATTAAAAGATACAGTCACTTCTTACTCACACACACCACTCCACCTTAAAAGATACAGTCGCTTCTTACTCACACAAACCGATCCACCTTAAAAGATACAGTCGCTTCTTATTCACACACACCGCTCCACCTTAAAAGATACAGTCCCTTCTTACTCACACACATTGCTCCACCTTAAAAGATACAGTCGCTTCTTACTCGCACAAACCGATCCACCTTAAAAGATACAGTCGCTTCTTATTCACACACACCGCGCCACCTTAAAAGATACAGTCGCTTCTTACTCACACACATTGCTCCACATTAAAAGATACAGTCCCTTCTTACTCACACACACCACTCCACCTTAAAAGATACAGTCGCTTCTTACTCACACAAACCGATCCACATTAAAAGATACAGTCGCTTCTTATTCACACACACCGCTCCACCTTAAAAGATACAGTCGCTTCTTACTCACACACATTGCTCCACCTTAAAAGATACAGTCGCTTCTTACTCACACAAACCGATCCACCTTAAAAGATACAGTCGCTTCTTATTCACACACACCGCTCCACCTTAAAAGATACAGTCGCTTCTTACTCACACACAATGCTCCACATTAAAAGATACAGTCGCTTCTTACTCACACACACCACTCCACCTTAAAAGATACAGTCGCTTCTTACTCACACAAACCGATCCACCTTAAAAGATACAGTCGCTTCTTATTCACACACACCGCTCCACCTTAAAAGATACAGTCGCTTCTTACTCACACACATTGCTCCACCTTAAAAGATAGAGTCGTTTCTTACTCACACACACCACTCCACCTTAAAAGATACAGTCGCTTCTTATTCACACACACCGCTCCACATTAAAAGATAGAGTCGTTTCTTACTCACACACACCGCTCCACCTTAAAAGATACAGTCGCTTCTTATTCACACACACCGCTCCACATTAAAAGATATAGTCGTTTCTTACTCACACACACCACTCCACCTTAAAAGATAGTCGCTTCTTACTCACACACACCACATTAAAAGATACAGTCGCTTCTTACTCACACACACTGCTTTTGTTGCTAGATTATTTTGAAGCATAGTGTGAGCTCACAGTGGCCACATTGAGCTTTTGACGGACACATGGATATCTGGGAACTCCAGCTGTATTAATAACCTAAGCTGAAACTAGAGGACCGAAAATATCACATCTCTAGCACTGAGCCGATGAACCTAGCTGGTAGCACGTTAGTTTTCAGTGGTGATGTAGACAGCTGTACACATATTAGACCATCCTTTAGTACTGAGTTTTATACGGAACTGAGCGGTAATCCGAGGTGGTCAGGTGTAGCAGGCCTGCAGTGTGTCGCATTTCCCAAAAAACACCATGTCAAACACATCTCTGTGACTCTGAAGCCCTGAGGCTTTCCCACATCACAGTTCAGAGCAGCACAGAGGACAGGGTCCAGAACTTTACACCTGGATCCATATGTGTGCCGTCCTCCAGCCTTCAATTCCTTCACAGATTTAATCTGCTGTCTTTGAGCCAAAGTAAATAACTCAAAGGTGTCCACTTCAGAGTCTGGTCTTAGTCCCTCAGTGGGATCCAGGTGTCCTTATATAACTAGAAGGAGCATCTTTTAACATTGTATAGAAACGTGGGACTCAGGGTGATGTCTGGAAGGGTTAATGATGGTTAACTTTCACAGAAACAGGAAAAGACTGGTTGTACAAACCTTGCTTCTGGAAGAAGTGGAAGTTCTGTGAAGTGCAGTACAAACAGGAACCTGTAATGCTCCTGAAGATTTACACAAAGAAAAAGATTCCAATGTTGCCTCTAAACCACTGGACTCTATTTGCAAATATAAACACATTAAAATCTGACGCCTGTGGCTCATTTCGCTGATTCATGTATGAACGAATTGACTGCCCACGAGGCCTTGTGCTCTTTCATTCTCTGAGGTTAAGCTCTGTTTATGCAGCTCCCTAACCCTTCGGTGTCTAGAGCTCCACAAACACACAACCTCTCTCGCTCATACATAGCCTGAAGGAACAGAGCTCCTCAAAGCCAATAGAATATGGGATTCTTAAGTAGGGAACCCTAGCGTGGTTCTACAAACACTATAATGTCACAAAAACTGAAGTGCAGTCTTCCTGGAGCGGTGGAGGTTGGAGGCGTTGTTTTATTCTATGTCATACTTGATTAGGACAGACCCCAAACCAATCATCATCCCTCACTAAACCCACTGTCTCTGCCCATTTCTCCAGCAGCAAGAGACAGAACTCACAGTGGAACTGAACTGTAGGCGGCGCTGCTGGGTCCCACTGTTGCATGTGCTCTGTACTCCATTAACACAGAAAGATTTGTGTGGATCAAACTGTATCGGTTATAGATCAGAAACCGATGGATGTTAGGGAGAGGTGTCATCAGAGAATGGTTTCTAAATTGAGAGCTTGTATCTCGTTGGCTCTGCTGGTTTATGGGAGGAGCCATTAGAGGATGGTTCCTAAATCGGGAGCTTGTGTCTGATTGGCTCTGCCGGATGTTATGGGAAGTGTCAATGGGTGGTTCCTAAATCGGGAGCTTGTGTCTGATTGGCTGTAGATGTTTTTCTCATGCAGGTTCTCTCCTGACCGCTGGCTCGTCCGGACGGATCTACCTCCTAGATCATCTCCTTGGGATCTCCTGCGCTGTTTCTGAGCCGTATTGCCCACTGAATGGGAGTGACTGTTTAACCAATGTTTGACTAAGCTCCTTTCTTAATTCAGACCCGGTTAGAGAAGTCAACGAGTGGTGGCCAAACACACGGATGATGACCTGAAGGTGCACTGCTGGCATTTGCTTTAGTTTAATAAGGCCAGGTGTTGAGAGAGGTCCAGGCTGGTACACACTGAATATCCCCCCCATCCCTTTCCCTGTTTGAAGTGAAAGCAATCATAATGAAGAAGTCCTCAGCAGGGGAACTATGTCCTTGTAGGAACACTGTTCTTGACAGAAGCTGAAAGAGGAAAGATTTGCAACCACCTCAGATTACTTCAACAGAACAGAAAACAACAGAACAAACACAAGGAAACCGGCCACTAGAAAACCGACTACAGGAACAACTACAATGAACAGCATCATCAGAGACACAGGACATGCTTTATAAAGACCTGAGTAACAAGCATCACCTGTGAGTTGGAAAAACCAATTAGAAACCCACAAGCACACAAGTGAGGGGCGTGGCTTAAAGAAACAACAGAGAATACATAGAACAGGGGTGGGCAATCTTATCCGTAAAGGGCCAGTGTGGCTGCTGGATTTAAGTCCATTCAGGCTCAAGCACACCTGATTTCACTCCTTTAATTAGTTGGCTTGAGTAAAACAAATGATCATGTGACCTCTTGGTTGGTTGGAACAAAAACCAGCAGCCACACCGGCCCTTTGCGGATAAGATTGCCCACCCCTGACATAGAACAAGAAACAACAATAATAAAAGCAGACACACCACAGATGAATGCTGACACTAGCTCTCAAACTGTCTTTTACTCGGTCTCAAATGGTTTTTACTCTCTTGATTTGAAAGTTTTCCACATATCCCCAAGTTCTTTTCCCTTCGTGAGTTTCACATTTGCGCTCGCGAGGGGTCTATTTACACACGCAAAATTTAAAAACTTGCAGGTTTATATTTAGCACCTGTTGTTTTTGCACCTTTGTTTTGACATTGATGTGACACTTGCCCACAAAGCAGAGAACAGAGCAGCCCCTCCCTGCCTTATGGCATTGGTCAAGAGTCGGGCCGCACCTCAAACCCTTTGAGCTTCAAGTACAGCTCGACCTGCTGTTTCTAAAGTCACATGGAGGACTAGCACTAAGACTCTACTCTGTCCTGGTGCCCAACTCTCATCGTAAAAATAAAAAAAATCAGCTGTCTGCTCATCAGAAACCACCCCTCCTCCCATATTCAACATTCAAGTCCTCATACATATGATGCCCAAAACAACTTGACACTCCAAAACAGCCTAGTTAACCCCTGTATACTCTATGCCTTTAGTGTGTACAGGGGCTAGCGAGCAAGGCTAATGGTCTAGCGAGGGACCACACTGTGATCCACAGCCTGGACATTGGAATTTTAAAGTGGCATCAGACAGATTTTGTAAACACCCCCCGCCCCAAGTGGATTCCAAGTGGATTTTTTGATCCACTTCGAACTACTTCAGATACGTTAGCAAATCCTTGGCAATGCCCTAGCAATCACCTGGGAAACCACATCAACAAATTGGCAACACCCTAACAACCACCTGGGATACTATAGAAATCATGTACCAACCTACTGCCATACCATAGCACATATGTGCCAACACCATAGGCACCATGTGGGGTTCCATAGCAACAAACTGCTAACATCATAACAACCGTTTTTACAGATATTTTACCCCATAGTGATGCATTTTGTGAAGAGTTGGAGGAACACTTAGTAACATATAAAAACCATTAGGAACAGCACAGTAAACAACTAGAAACCCTTTAGGAACCGCCGGCATCATCAAAGCAATGGGGTTAAGTGTTAAAAAAAGACTGACTGCACCTTTAATCTTTACAGCTTTGTTTTCACTGCACATCATTTATTCGACTTTGATGGGAGCTGGTTTGGAGATGCAGCAAATGTAAAGATCGGAAATTGTCCATTATGAAAAAGCTCTTTTATTTCCATTAGCGTCAAAGTCCCTGATTCTCTGTTCTCTTTAAACTAGAGTAGAGTAAGGTCTAGGTGCCCCTTGTTATTCCTCCTGGCCCTGTAGGAAGATACTGATTGTATCTCATGCCATACGTCTTCATTAAGATCCATTAAAGATATGCTGAGATCTGTATTGTCCCTGTGGTGTATTCTGTAGCTCTCTCTCTCTCTCTCTCTCTCTCTCTCTTTCTAGTGTCTCTTTTCTCTTCTATAGCTGCTCTCTCTCTCTCTCTCTCTCTCTGTTTCTCTCTCTCTCTCTCTATCTATATCTCTCTCTATCTCACTCTCTCTTTCTAGTGTCTCTTTTCTCTTCTATAGCTGCTCTCTCTCTCTCTTTCTCTCTCTCTCTGTTTCTCTCTCTCTCTGTGTTTCTCTCTCTCACTCTCTGTTTCTCTCTCTCACTCTCTGTTTCTCTCTCTCTCTCTCTGTTTCTCTCTCTCTCTCTCTCTGTTTCTCTCTCTCTCTCTCTCTATCTATCTATCTATCTATCTCTATCTCTGTGTTTCTCTCTCCTCCTATCTATTTCTCTCTCTCTCTCTCTTTCTAGTGTCTCTTTTCTCTTCTATAGCTGCTCTCTCTCTCTCTCTCTCTCTCTGTTTCTCTCTCTCTCTCTCTATCTCACTCTCTCTTTCTAGTGTCTCTTTTCTCTTCTATAGCTGCTCTCTCTCTCTCTTTTTCTCTCTCTCTGTTTCTCTCTCTCTCTGTGTTTCTCTCTCTCACTCTCTGTTTCTCTCTCTCACTCTCTGTTTCTCTCTCTCTCTCTCTCTCTGTTTCTCTCTCTCTCTCTCTGTTTCTCTCTCTCTCTCTATCTATCTATCTATCTATCTCTATCTCTGTGTTTCTCTCTCCTCCTATCTATTTCTCTCTCTCTCTCTCTTTCTAGTGTCTCTTTTCTCTTCTGTAGCTGCTCTCTCTCTCTCTCCCTCCACACGTGTGCAGTGTATAGTCACAGAGCCTGATATACTGGATAATACATTCTGCAGGAGCTGATTAACATACCATTTTCAGACAAACATGCTGTAGTAATGCTCTCGCTGCGCTACAGAAATGGCTGCAGATGTAAAACACTCCTGCCTGCAAATACAAGCTCATGAAATACTGATAGACATCGACATTACACAAGCCACTTGAATCGCGATCAATAATTCAATCGATCCCTTGAATTATGAAAACAATCTGCCAGCGACTGTCAGCAGCTGGAATTACTCGTGAGTGACTGGCCATAAAAAGTGCATCGCAGCTGCGCTGTCTGCGCTCGCAGGTCAACAGACTCAGCCTCTTATCCATCGCTCCATTACTGTGTAATTTTATTTATTTATCTCCGGAGGCGGGGGTTTGTAATTCTCATCATGAGATAAAACCCCTCAGAGCTCGCAGTCAGGACGCCTCCACAGGGAGATCAACTTTTATACAACGGCCTTCAACAGATACGCCATCAATTTTCCAAAATCAGGCCTTCTGACATCTTCATTCATTCATTCATTCATCTGTAAGCACCCCATTCTGATCAGTGTCACGGTGGGTCCAGAGTCTACGTGGAGTCACTGGGCGTGAGGCAGGAACACACCCTGGAAAAAGGACCACACACACACACACACACACACACACACACAGTCACACACACACACTCAAACAAACACACACACACACAGAGTCACATATACACACACACAGTCACTCACACTCACCTCTGGACAGTTTCACATACTCAACCAGTCTCACGCGCGCAGACACACACACACAATCACACACTCACACATACACATTTGGACAGTTTCACACACTCACACAGTCACACACACACTCCCCCAGTCTCTCAAACACACACTAAGCTTTAAAGGTACAGCAGTGGTGTTAGAGTCCAGTTGTGTTCCTAAGGGTTCATTACATTCTCTTCTCCAGAAGGAGAGGGGGATCTCTGTAATCTTTCATTATACAACTGTGGAGAATAAAAGAACACAATAAAAGTCCTGGAGATGAAACGGGGCGAACACAACTTTAAATCTACAGTTAATACAGAGTAAGGTACAGTTCTGGTGCCTGTCTAAAGGCACTGAATATGCTCCACCACAGTGACAGTATTTTTATGAGTCACTGAGGAAGCTTAGGAAATAAATGACTCTGCAATATTCTCAGTCTTTGCAAAAATCATAGTTGTGACTAAAACCTCTGACATTGACTTTAGATGTGAGAAGGTGTCAAACTCTAGTCTTTTAAATGTCTTGTGGTTCTCAGACTGTGGTACGTGACACTGACGGTGCGTGAAGCAGCAAGAGGTGCTACGCCGAATGACCTTGAATATTGACTTTATTAAGAAATTCATTCAAAATCTAAATTTCCATGGTGTGAATCACATGATGTTTTACAGTTTTCATAATTAAACCCCAATGAAATTATTTTTATTAAAAAATTCAACATGCTACACATACACCAGTTGATTACGTCTGTAACAGAACAGAGGGGGAAAGCTTTTATTTATTTATTCATTCATTCATTGTCTGTAACCCTTATCCAGTTCAGGGTCACGGTGGGTCCAGAGCCTACCTGGAATCATTGGCGCAAGGCGGGAATACATCCTGGAGGGGGCGCCAGTCCTTCACAGGGCAATACACACACACACACACACACTTACACCTATGGACACTTTTGAGTCTCCAATCCACCTACCAACCTGTGTTTTTGTACTGTGGGAGGAAACCGGAGCACCCGGAGGAAACCCACACAAGCACAGAGAGAACACACCATACTCCTCACAGACAGTCACCCGGAGGAAACCCACGCAGACACAGGGAGAACACACCACACTCCTCACAGACAGTCACCCGGAGGAAACCCACGCAGACACAGGGAGAACACACCACACTCCTCACAGACAGTCACCCGGAGGAAACCCACGCAGACACAGAGAGAACACACCACACTCCTCACAGACAGTCACCCGGAGCGGGAATTGAACCCACAACCTCCAGGTCTCTGGAGCTGTGTGACTGCAACACTACCTGCTGCGCCACTGTGTCGCCCTTTATATTTATTTATTTATTTATTTTTGAAAAATTTGTGTAAAGAAAGTTCTGGACATAAGCAAGGCTAGAGACATATGTGAGCAGTTTGGCCTACTTCACTTAGAAGTTTGAAAGAAGGCTGTGGACTGAAATGTCATTAGTTCGAGTCCCACGAGGGGCAGGAAAATTGAGGGCAGTGGGAGTGAAGGAAAACCACTGTCCTCCTCCTTCAATCCATAAACCCACAACTGGGGATGTCTGGGTGTGTGTTCACAGCCCCTAGTGCACGAGGAGTGTGTGTGATCACTGCCAGAGATGGGTTGAATGCGGAAGATACATTTCATTGTACACATTTATTTTACATTACTGCTACAAACGCCGAGAGCCGTTTTTGACCTGCTCCCGGCGTTGCCCTGTTTTCAGCTGTAGCCTGTTTTACAAATAACTGATATTACTTTGACTTCTTCTCCTTTTTCATTCATCCATTCATTATCTGTAACCCTTATCCATTTCAGGGTCACGGTGGGTCCAGAGTCTACCTGGAATCATTGGGTGCAAGGCAGGAATACACCCTGGAGGGGGCGCCAGTCCTTCACGGGCCTTCTTCTCATTTTTATTTCTTTCAGAAAGCTGATTTCCCATCAATTTTACATGTTCTCATAAATGTGTGATTGCAAACAAAGATATCAACAAAATCTTGCAAAAAAAGTCAAGCCGGACTTTGCCTTATGCCCCGGAACAGAGGAAGAACCAGAGGCACATGTTTCTGTGGTGGTACTTGGTCTAAATACGTTTGAGAACCACTGTTCTAGTGTATTGTTAGCATTTGGTTTTTATTTTAAGAGCTCGTACACTATCAGGGACACTGTGATGAAAGTCCTGGCACCACGAGGCCTGCTGTATTCCCTCTCTCAGCCATAAGTCAATGAGCGATTTGTATTTGTCCAACAGTTCGGTGTTGAGTAAAGGCCTCGGTGCAGAGGGTCTGCCCATACACTCACCGCCTGACAGCTCCCTGAATGGATTCCACTAGAGCAGATCAGCAAACGTTATAATTTTAGTCCTCGCCTTGAATTATTGAGATTCTATAAAAGCACCGCGCCTGCTCCGCTGCAGCCCTGCAGACAGCAGTGGACACAGCACCGCGAAGACATGAGAGGGACAGTACACGCCTGATCTGCAAGGTGGCGCTATACGGAATGACCTCGGGGCTGGACGGCACCCTACAACATTGAAAGGTTTGTGGACTCCTGCTCTTTCTAAGTTAATGAAGGGGAATGAAATGTCCTTTGTCCACGTCTCTGCCGCAATCACACACTCTCACACACGGCGTCAAAACATTGCTGTGAGGGTTTGATAGCATACAGCCACTCTATCTGTTTCACTCTCTCACCACTGTTTCTCTCTCTGTCTCACTCTCACAGTCTCATGCTCTCACAACTGTTTCTCTCTCTGTCTCACTCTCATTTTCTCACTCTCTCACAACTGTTTCTCTCTGTCTCACTCTCACTGTCTCACTCTCTCACAACTGTTTTTTGTTTGTATTTTGTTTTGCTTCACACTTTATAACATTTATGAATCCTTAAGCAAATGCCATGACGCCATTATGACACCTTTCACTGACCCTTAAGTAAAGTGAGCTCTGTTGTATTATTTTATATTTATGAATTATTCTTCAGATACCATAGCACCGCTATGACACCTCTGTTTCTTTCCACTGGCCCCTAATGTACCATTTTGTACTGGCCTTGTGCTGTGAATCTGTGTAGTATGTAAAATTCCCATTAACTTTGATATATGACATCAATATGGAATCAATAACAGAAAAGCCCTTTACATGGATTCACACCTGTACACAGACGTTTATAGTCCTAAGAAATGTACATTTTCTGTATTGACTTTTTCCTTTAATGGGTGTCATTTTACAAAAATGCAGCATAAAGCCTTGTAACTTTATTCAGTGTATTTCTTACACAATAGATTTCATGTCACTGTTACATCACAGTACTCACTGATGGTGCACAGCATCATCTCGAATTTCTCACATGTTCAGTTTTTTCTCATTTGGCAAGTGATGTCACAGCGTCCAGTTACCATGTATTTTAAAGACACACACACACTCACACACACACACGCACACACACACACAAATTCCAAAGAGTGGGGCTGGGGTAGTGCCAAAACTGACTGAACACATAGACAAACAAGCACACACACACACACACACACACACACACACACACACACACACACACATATATATTTAAACACAGACACACACACACACACACACACACACACATATATACTTAAACACAGACACACACACACACACACACACACACACACACACATACTTAAACACATACACACACAAACAACTATGAAAACACACACACATTCATGCACACACACACACACACACATATATACTGAAACACATACACACACACATATACTTAAACACATACACACAAACAACTATGCAAACATACACACACACACATTCATGCGCATATACACACACAGATACACCAGTGCACATATACACATAGGCAAATATGCACAAACTCACACACACACACACTCTTACAAACACAAAAACTATGCAAACACACATGCATACACACACACACACACACACAAAGTTGTACTGATCAGACGTGTGTCTCTGAACACATGGACGATGCAGTAAAGAGTGGGCTTCATTAGAGATGCTGAGGCTGCATGGGACCGTCATGATGCAGTAAACTCAGCCACCTGCACCTCGCTTGATTAAGTCTGGGGTTAATACTGCCTCAGCTTCAGGGTACACACACACACACACACACACACACCTGGCTCTTCCCTTTCTACACACACTGATTGCATCGTATTGTGCTAAGCAGGAGGTGCGAGGGGCCGGGGACTCGTTTCACATCGCCTTGTAAAGCCTCAGTCCTCAGAGCAATCTGCCCACTGCTGCCCTGTAAAGGCTCCCTGCCCCCGGAGCGCTCCCAGCCCCTAACAACACACTCGCTGTCTCTGACACAACACACTCCGCAGTGTATGAGTGATGTGCGAGCCCCACAGCCATCTCAGACTTTATCAGTCTCGACCCCCACCTGGTGAGACCTTCATTTCCTCCCGTTTTAATGATGCCCACAACCCCGGCTCAGGGGAAGCAGCACGGGAGCGTCAGACCTCTGGAGTTATGAATGAACAGACATTCATCGCCAAAAGGGGGGCTGTGTAAAAGAGAAACCTTATGGCTGCTGCAGGAGAGGGGGGAAGATGGAGAGAAAGGGGGGGTGGCGAGGTTTTACAGGTTCCCTGCAGGGGTCAAAACTCAGTACAAAAGTTGAGAGGGCAATGAAAAACAAGACAAGAAAACACACACACACACACACACAAACAAAAAAACTAGAGCTGTTTAGTTTTGTAACACTTTCCATCTGCGTTTACTTTCATGCAGTTAGCGCTCTCCTGAGTTTAGAGTCAGTTCCACCTTAAGTAATGTAACTGTAACAGCAGAAATAAGTCAGTGTTACCCCCCTATGGAGCAGGAATAGAGCAACATCCTCATCTCGGTTGGTGCTTTTCAACGTTTGGAGTCTCTCCACTGATGAAACGAATGCAGATACCAAGAAAGTGAGAGAGAGAGAGAGAGAGAGAGAGAGAGAGAGAGAGAGAGAGAGACGTCTGAGCCAGTTTGGACCGAGACACTTAATTTGTTTCCCATTTACAGAGCCAGGGCTGTGTAGAAACACCGGAGCATTCTTCAGAGCAAAACAGAGCAGAGATTGGATTAATACATTGTTAATATTGTGTTTTTTGCTCGTACAGACCACACCCGTAAAGCCTGAAATGGGGAGGTTCTTGGGAAGATCCCCCCGCTGGAGAGATGAACAGATGAATACAAGAAAAAGGGTGGAGATGGGGTCGAGCTGGGAGAGAGTTTGTCCGACGCGGAAAAGACATGAGTTCGTATAAAGGGCTGAGGGGAGGAGTGTGGACGTTGGTCCTAATCCTTAAAAGTGGCATATTGTAAAGAAACAAATCTCGTTGTGACTGCATTAACATATTGTGTCTGATGTGTGGAGTTTGAAAGCTGTCTCCTCAGCTGACTCTCAGAGTCCGAGGGCTGGATCAGAGTGGTTTCCTTGTGAAATGGAGACCTCAGCATTTGAACCCAGCAACTGTCCTAAGTTTAATGAAGGGACCAATAGAAATGCTCCAAAATGACTTGTAATAAAAGGTATTTTTAACTTTGCCTTCCACTGAGAGTCAAGTAAGATTCTTTCTCCTGTAAAGTTACTGTTTTGAAGATAAATGTATTTCTTTGGACAGCGATGATGTGGCATTTGACTATTCCTCTTTAAAGCAACACAACAAAGTAATTTCACATTAAAATTACAGCTTCAAACTCGTTGTGATGCTCCATTGAGCTGTAACAGGGAGAACACAGCCTCTGTTTTTGCTTCTCTGGGCTCAGCACTGCAGAATCTGCACTATGTAACTTTGAAGGAGAGTAGAAAACCACCCCTTCCCCCTGATTTTAGGACAGTGACAGTAGGGGGAGCCCTGGAGCAGACATACCAGATCATACCGAGTGTTGCTTAAAGATGGAAAAGAGTAACACACAGACACAGAGGTGGTCTACTCTGTGAGAGTACTACTGTGGTCACTAGTGAGAGCGGATGTATGTGGCTAATGTTGAGGTGAGACACGGTGAGAAAATGGCGCGCTCGCTGAGAGCTCTCTCTGAGATCAGTCTGAATGTGAAGCGCGCAGCTGCTGATCGGCTGATGACCTTTTAATAAAACAATCTCCGCTGACAGAGCGCTCCGTGTTGCGCCGGGCTGGGGATGCCCCCGCTGCTCGAGATGATTACACTAATTCAATTTCCTGGAAGGAGGATTCTCATTCGAAGACGCTGTCATGTTGACGAGGGGTGAGATAACCAGAGAATGGGCGAATAATAGCGCTCCCTTCACTCAACGCGACGTGCGCCTGGAGTGACCGCTGAGTAGTGCTGGTCGATACGAGCGCAAATCAATATCACGATTAACTGAACATTTTACCTCGATTTCGATTAATGAATGATTACTATTTATTTGTTTATTCAGTGACGAGGCCTGTGCTGTAAACACACTCCAGTGTTAAAGGTGGGGGGTGTGTTTCTGATGCGGCTGGGAGCTCCGTCTCTGTGTCTGAGCCGTGCTCTGTTTGTATTGTAACCACAGACGCAGCGTTTCTCTTTGGTACGAGCCGCTCCAGGCGCTCGGTCCGCCTCCTTGTTTAGGTTCTCCTTCATGCGGCAGATTGGACCAGCTCACCATCTGCGTCTTCCTACTCCCAGAAAACAAGAGTGTAGCCCTCCTGTTGCCATGCATACTTTGTTACCCCCCTCTCCCCCTGTTCCTCAGTGCTCAGGACCCCCACAGAGCAGGTGTGATGTGGTGGTGGATCATTCTCAGCGCTGCAGTGACACTGACGTGGTGGTGGTGTGTTAGTGTGTGTTGTGCTACACCAGCACAACACACACTAACACACCACCACCACGTCAGTGTCACTGCAGCGCTGAGAATGATCCACCACCACATCACACCTGCTCTGTGGGGGTCCTGAGCGCTGAGGAACAGGGGGAAAGGGGGTAACAAAGTATAAAGTATATAGTGTGTAACTGTAGATCTACAGAGTGACCCCTGTGGGGTCAGTGGGGCTGAGAGAGTGGACAGTGGGTGTAGAAACAAGGTTATTTTAAAGTTACGGGTGTGACTCGGACGGCTGAACGTGATCTCCATCCTTCATCTCCCACTGCAGGATGTTTTCAGATCCCAATAAACAGCAGCTCCCAGAAGGATACTAATCTCACATCTGCCAAAGACCCACCTAAGAGACCCCCCCCCACCACCACCACCACTTTCCCCTCCCAGCATCAAGCATCGCCTAGGCCTCCTTTATCTCCCCTTACATGAAGGCGAGGGGAAGGGATTTCCATAGCACCCAGCTCATACGCAGAATGCAAATAGAGGCTGGTGCATGAATATGTAGCACTGCAGCAGAGAGGCTTGCTTTGAATAATCCTTCCCTTCACTCAGACAGCCATGCAGGGCCTGCGCCTCCTAAATCGGGCGGGGGGAGAGGAGCAGGGCCTCCGTCGGGCCCTCGGTGGCTTCAGCAACCAACAGGTTCATGCCATAAATAATAGAAACAGCAAGGCTGCAGCACGTCTCCGCAGCTTAATATCCTCCACGCCATCTGCTCGAGGTTCCCTGCTCCCTGACTCCATGGCTCTGCTTCGGAAAACGGGCCGTCATCCTGGAAAACTGCAGCCAACGTCACGTGGTCCTCTCCGATTCATACCCACAGCCCCACACCTGGTGGGTGCACATTAAAACAGCGTTCTGGCGTTCCATGCTCAACCCCGTGGTGCAGGACGAGTGTGTGTCAGAGGAGAGCAGGGCAGGAGCTGCTCCGAGGAAAACAGTGACAGAGGAGAAGAAACATTTCTGACTGTTTTTTCCACCTTTCTCTCTGTTTCTCAAAATGTCCCTCTGTCTCTCCTTCTCTCACTATCTCTTTCTCTCAATGTCTCTTTCTCCCTTGTTCTCTGAAGCTCTCTCTCTGTGTTGTTCAAATTTATCTCTCTATTTTTCTGTCTCAGTGTCTCTCTCCCAGTCTTTCAGTCTCTCTCTCTCTCTGTGTCCCTTTCTCTCTCTCTCTCTCTCCGTCTCTCTCTCTCTCTCTCTCTCTCTCACACACACACTCTTTCTCTCTCTCTCTCCGTCTCTCTCTCTCTGTGTGTGTGTGTGTGTGTGTATGTGTCTGGCCATGTCTCATTAATCATGCGACGGGTGTTTGATCCGTAAACGAGTGCGACGCAGTACTGCTCTGTGTCTGTTTGGCCTCGGCGCTAAATGAATGTAATTTAATACAGTGCTCTAATCACCTCCATCATTTTAATGCAGTCACTAATGGAAACAAGCTTTGGTCAATGCATCGTGGATGATTCATTCGCACTCATTTCATTTATTCATCTCTCTCTCTCTCTCTCTCTCATTACAGGAGGCGTGTTACTGCAATCAGGTGGAAAATTCTCCTCCAGAAAGACCTCAGGAACTTTGCGCCTCAGTCTCGCGTTGAAGACGTTTGACCAACTTTAACCTTGAGCACTGCAACTTCAGCGCAGCGTCTCGGGAAAGAAGGGCAGTAATTAAATAAATGATCAGCACACACGTACGGTTTCATCCGCAGAAGACGGAGGCATGGCTCTGAAAGACGGTCAGGCCTTGTTGATCCGCGCCATGTCAAAGGTTGCCAGGGTGCTCTTTTTAATTGACAATCCCCCCAGCATTAATGAGGCCCAGTGCTATGGCCAGGCCCGAGATGCTGAGGATGCTGTTATGAATGGACCTCACCTCAATTACGGCTCCTGACTTCTTTTTCAAAGGCGGCCTTTGTGGGATGATTAATTCTAATAATCCGTCCCTTTCTGTGGTCAGCTCATTACGGCCGGGATGTGGCGGCTCCGCTCCGGCAGAGAGAGTTTTACCACTCGCGCAGAGGCCAGTCAAAATCAATGGCCCACATATTTAGCCAGCCAATTACTGAGGCAGTGGGAGAGAGTCGGGCCCCGGCGAGTGCGAGGAAGGACCGGGAGCGATGAGGGATGGCGATGATGACAGCAGGCCTGGAATATCTGTAAGACTGAATTCATTACGATAGGGTTGAGATGACACAGCGTCGGCACTAATCCAGATTCAACAGCTCACTCCAGAACTTTTGGCTCTTTTCCACTGCATGGGCCCTACTCCACTGGACTGTACTCTCTGTTTAGTCCCTAATTCATTTCCCACTCACACAGCTCCCCCGTCTCTAAGGGGAACAGTGGTCTTTGGAAACCTTAAGCGGTGTTTACTCATGGAGTATCGGCGTGTTGTTGTTGTTTGGGACTGAACACAGCTCCGTCATCAGTTCAGACAGATCAGTAGAGTTTGTTCCTTCCTTGTTGCAGCGTCCAGCTCTCGCTGGATTCTTTCGTCGGCCACCGATCCAAGGAGCGTTTGAACCTCTTCAAAAGACCACGGCGTCATTTTACGAGCTGCCGTCGTGAGTCGGATAAAAACAAACGTGATCTCTGCTGCAGCTGGAGATTTTACAGATGGAGAGTTGGTGCTGGTCGTCTGCGTTGCGTGGCGTAGAGTGACGACTCTCTCTGGACGATCAGCACTCTGCTAGGTTTACACGCCACGGTTTAGTCCCTACTCGACTCACTCTGAACCATGACTTCAGTTTATTCCACAAAAAAAGAACCTAAAAATGAAGCCGTGTGAAAAGTGAAGAGTTTATTGGGCGCTGCGTTGGTTCTGAGCTCCATCAGGAAAAAGCTGCAGAAGACTGTGATGGGTTTGTTCTGTTCTTGGGGACAATACTGTGTCCAAAGGTCCGTGTGAGTGTGGGTTTAGACCAGTTACAGATGGGGAACTTCAGTGTTTAACCCTGTTGTTGTTGTTGTTGTTGTTGTTGAATAAATCACAATTGTCATTTTTAATACTACACAACAAAAGTTTCTTAAAATGACAAATAAGAGAATGTTTGAATTTTTAATTACATTTTTACGTGGCACCAAATAACCTTAAAACTTTTTTGAACACCTAATAAAAGCCAAACTCTTAACATAGGATTCTATGGGCATCAGCTGATACTTATTGTCTTTGGCTCTATCCAGAGTCCAGTGAGAGACTATTTCTAATCACTGATCTCTGAGCAGCTGCGTTTACACAACGTTTGTTTTTCTGCTACTGATTTATAACAGGACCAAGTGAACAGTGAGAGGCTTAGATCCGTCCAATGGCATCTGCTCAGTCGCCCAAATTCACACCAAGACCCCCGTCTGGTCTGAGGCCATGTTGCTCATTTCCAAGCAAATCTGTCTTCCGCGGCATTTGTTTTGGTCTGCGATTCGATCCAAGCAGAGCCGGGCCTGGTCGCAGAAACACTGGCACTGTATTCGGCATGAATATTTATTTATCTTGGCGCACATTTTGCCTGCGAGCATTTCCAGCGTCCGTCTTCTTTTTCCCAGCGCTGCTTTTCCACAGTTTTCCGCAGTCTGTAAACCAGGATCAGCGCGGCGGCTCTGAATCCGGAGCTCAGACATTTCAGGCGGTTCTTCAGAAGCTCTTTGTAATGCAGACTCTTATCTGACCGTGGAGATTAAGTGGGGGCTCGGCGAAATCACCAGAAAAATGGAACTTGTTAATTTGTCGGCAGCTTGGAGGCACTTTGTGCGGCGGATGCTCTGCCTGCACCGTCCCCGCCTGCTATTACTCTGCTAAAGTGCATCACATCTGAGTCAGAGATCACACGCCGGGGCCTCACCAGCAGAACCCATCACTCCTCTGAGGAAAGAGGGATCAAAGACCGACTTAATGATTCACTCTCTCAGTGACAGAGGACTCACAGACACACAAATTAAAAAATTAGTGCCTTTAAAGTTTCATCATCTTCTAGAGCCGCCTCTGCCAACAACTCCAACTCCCAGAATGCTCCGGGGTGATTGCTCAGACTTGTTTTTTTTCTCTTCCCTTTTCTATGAGGTTTCTCTGTTGTTTTCTTTTCTCTTTTCACTTTTCTGTTTCTTTTTTGCCTCGTTTCGGTTGTTTCCTGTTTTCTTTTTTTTGTGGGGGATACGTTTCACATTTCTGTTTTTTTCTTTTCTATTTATTTTTTATGTTTTCTTTTCTTTTTTTATTTTGTTCTGTTTTCAGTTTTCTTTTGTTTGGTTTTTATTTCTGTTTTTCTTTTAAGTTTCTGTTTTCTTTTCCCATTGCTTTCTTTTTTTCTTTTATATATTTGTTTCTTTTCTCTTTCAGTTTTCTTTTGTTTTTTTGGGGAGTTACACTTTTCTGTTGTATTCTTTTTCTATTTATTTTTTTTTCATTTTTTTCCTTTTGTGTTCTTTTCTGTTCTTTTCTTTTCTGTTTTGTTGCTGTTCTGGTCGCCCAGTGATTCCAGGTAGGCTCTGGACCCACCGCGATCCTGAATTGGATAAGGGTTACAGACAATGAATTAATGAATGAATGAATGAATGAATGAATGAATGTTGTTCTGGTTTCCGTTTCTGTTTTTCTTTTCCGTTGTTTCCAGTTACTTTTCTATTCTGCTTGTTTCTGTTCTCTTTTGTATTGTTTATAATCTGCTCTTTTAATAAAGCTGCAATAATTTCTAAGCACACCTCACAACGCAGTAGGGGGCAGTCACCCTGGAGCATTCTGGGAGCTGGCATTCTTGGTAGTGTCTGCCACTGCCCCTCGCTGTCTCTCACTGGTAGCAGGTGGCACTAAGACAAGTAGATGACAGTTCCTCATACGCATTGTTCTACTGTCAGCTCATTCATTCATAAAGAGGCAGCACTACAGCCGTTTATAATCTTCCATTACTTCTCCTTGTGATCTTAGGTCATCTCTCACTTTGGCCACAGGCCGGACAAAACTGCCCGGTCTGCCCCTGTGCTATTACGGAGTCAAGTTCTGTCGTGTGGTGCTTGTAGAGTTCGTAGGAGTCGTGACGCCGAGTGTCCACGGAGTCAGTCTGATATTATTGCTGACCTCTGTCATATGTCTGAGGCAGGCTGATTAAGGCAGACCCCTCTGATTTCGCAGCAGCCTGAAGGAGTGACAGCAACTCACACTTAACTACATGACCATGAACTGACCATACGTGCCAAAGAGGTCAGAACCAAAGAGCAGCTCTAAGATTAGATCCAACAACACGTTAGAAAATTTCACACTCAAATTAAGACCAACGCACCCAAAGGAAATTTCATTATGTCACTTGAATATTTCTTATAATCTAACACACTTACAGACGTGGACAAATGTATTGGTACCAGAGCTGGACGATACGGACTAAATTTATATCACAACTTATTTCCTAATTTCGGTCGATACGATATAAGTCCCGATATAAGGAGTGTGGTGTGTTCTCTCTGTGTCTGCGTGGGTTTCCTCCGGGTGACTGTCTGTGAGGAGTGTGGTGTGTTCTCTCTGTGTCTGCGTGGGTTTCCTCCGGGTGACTGTCTGTGAGGAGTGTGGTGTGTTCTCTCTGTGTCTGCGTGGGTTTCCTCCGGGTGACTGTCTGTGAGGAGTGTGGTGTGTTCTTTCTGTGTCTGCGTGGGTTTCCTCCGGGTGACTGTCTGTGAGGAGTGTGGTGTGTTCTCTCTGTGTCTGCGTGGGTTTCCTCCGGGTGACTGTCTGTGAGGAGTGTGGTGTGTTCTCTCTGTGTCTGCGTGGGTTTCCTCCGGGTGACTGTCTGTGAGGAGTGTGGTGTGTTCTCTCTGTGTCTGTGTGGGTTTCCTCCGGGTGACTGTCTGTGAGGAGTGTGGTGTGTTCTCCCTGTGTCTGCGTGGGTTTCCTCCGGGTGACTGTCTGTGAGGAGTGTGGTGCGTTCTCTCTGTGTCTGCGTGGGTTTCCTCCGGGTGACTGTCTGTGAGGAGCGTGGTGTGTTCTCCCTGTGTCTGCGTGGGTTTCTTCCGGATGACTGTCTGTGAGGAGTGTGGTGTGTTCTCCCTGTATCCGCGTGGGTTTCCTCCGGGAGCTCCGGTTTCCTCCCTGAATACACTGAATAATTAGTGTAGCTCATCTTTTCAGTTAATTATCAGAGGTGAAGCCAATACACTTTTGAATAAATGAATGAATAAATGTAAAACAACGTCTGACTTGGTTAATTGTTATCTGTTATTTATATGTTATTTCAATGTATATTGTGAGTTCTTCTTGTTCAGAGAATGGTAGCAACTACGGCTGGACAATAATTCAATATGATTATAATAATACACAAGATAAGGTGTAAACTATCCTGTGCCAATCCATTAGAGCTTCACAGAGGGCCCACCACACTCTCTTTCTACCTGCAGCCACACAATTCTTGTAAAATCCTTCACCTCAACACTAATGTTGTGTGGCTGTTTATGATCCAATCAGCAGCCAGCTCTCCTTGGGCTCTCAGCCCAAGCTGATGCTACAAGTGTTCAGTGGGGTTGAGGTCAGGCAATTCCATCCTCTCCACTCCCAAATTCTGGAGGTAGTCTCTGATAAACCCCGCTCTGTGAAGACAAGTGTTGTTATGTTGGAGGACAGAGTTCGGTCCCAGACTGTGGAGATATGAGATTGCCACTGGTTGCAGAATTTCATCTCTGCATTGAGAAGCCTCCAATGATGACAAGCCTCGTTTTTCCAGTGAGGGAGATGCCGCCCCACACCATCACACACAATAAGTTGTTTGGCTTTGGCAGAGAGGATTTGGCAAATTTTTCATGGGCACAACCCACACACTCAGCTCCACTGCTCCTCGTAGAGATGCGTGTTCCTTACAAACATGGCACCATTTAAAAGGTAAATTAACAGGCTCCAACAGTGTAAGATTTACTGCCAAGAAGCATTGTTACAACAAAGAAACAATCCACAAAACACTCATTTCCTTACTTTTTGTGCTATGTTCATATATGATCAGTACCCAGTCCAGTCTAATCCCAAATATTTTAGAAGGGTTTTATATACACTGAGAAATGGGGGGAAGGAGTAGGAGGAAGAAGAGCAGAGGAGGGGTAAGGGTGATGAAGAAAGAAATAGGGACATGAGGATTAAGGGGGAAGGTAGAGGAAAAAGAGGAGTTTAAGGGTCCCTCTCATACCTCAGCACAGACATGCTCATTACAAGCCACCAAAATGCCAACCAGTGCAAATTGGAAATTCCCTGGCGTCCAATCAAATTAATTAGAATTAGAATTAGAATCACTTTATTAGCCTTGGTGCTTGCACACAGAGGAATCAGTTCTTTCGCATTTAATCCAATCCGTGCAGTGAAACACACATTTACATACACACTAATGAACACTAGGGGGCACTCAGGGGCACTTCAGTCAGGACCTGCTGGCTCTGGGGATCGAACCGACAAGCTTCCAGTTAGACGCCCAGTTCCCTCACCACCAGGACATGGCTGCCCCCAACCAGGCCATGGCTGCCCCCCACCAGGCCATGGTTGCCCCTACACCAGGCCACGGTTGCCCCTACACCAGGCCACGGTTGCCCCCACACCAGGCCATGGTAGACACGCCACCAGGCCACGGCTACCCCCTACCAGGCCATGGTACACCACACACCAGGCCACAGTTGCCCCCCAACAGGCCATGGTAGACCCCCCACCAGGCCACGGTAGATCCCATACCAGGCCGCAGTCGAACCCCCACCAGGCCACGGTAGACCCCACACCAGGCCGCAGTCGAACCCCCACCAGGCCACGGTAGACCCCACATCAGGCCACGGTTGCCCCCCACCAGGCCACGGTGGACCCCACACCAGGCCACGGTAGACCCCCCACCAGGCCACAGTAGAACCCCCACCAGGCCACGGTAGACCCCCCACCAGGCCACAGTAGACCCCCCACCAGGCCACGGTTGCCCCCCACCAGGCCACAGTAGACCCCACACCAGGCCACGGTAGACCCCAACTGCTCTACACGAGTGAGTCTTGTGGTTGATGCACACGTTGTTAAAGCGCAACGTTCCCAAGACTTTTCTTCCTTTCCGATCACATTCACATATATTATAGGACCATATTCATGGTTTTAGACTAGTGTTAATAAATGTTCCAGTTTTCCCTTTAAAAGGGTTTAATACAAAGTAATTCACAGAAGGAAGCCCAGCGGTAATGTCCTGTCACGTCTCTGAGAGACTTCCACTCAGATTCTCAGTCCGTTGTCTGGAGCCTGAGGAAAGACATGAAGAAAGAAGCTTGACAGAATTGACAAAAAAATTCTCACAAATTGCAGACCCTGACTAAGCCACAAGAGGCTTTATATCCCCAAACTGGAGCCCCCAGGTCCAGCAGCAGTGCAGCGCCAGGGGGTCCTCTGGATGGCGTCTGCTTCAGGCGAGCGAGGTCTCAGCCCTTTGCTTCACTGCACACAGAGAACTGGAGCACTGCAGGGGGATTTTCACAGTTTGCCAATCTCCAAAGTTCCCTGTGAGACCCCCCCCCCTCACCCCCTCACCCCCCACCCCAACAGAGGATGCTGGTCATTGAGGTCAGAAGTGCCCCAAGTCAGTTCTCAGCCCTTGTCCTCCCTCTCTCTCTCTCTCTCTCTCTGTCTCTCTCCCCCCCCGCAGCAGGATGACGTAGTGGACGTAGCATGATTCCAGGAATCTTGACACACTTGCAGCACCTGAAAAGGGCTGATTGAAATTTAAAGGTAATTGATAATCACTCGCCCCGGCACAGGATGCAATGAGTGGATGAGCCTTTTCCTCTTATCCTTTCATTCCTTGGGATCAAAGCAAGAAACCAAGCCACAACAAAACTGTTACAGCTTCAAGCATCACAAACACACCAGGCTTGTGCGATACAGTCTTCATCCTAATGATGATTTAACATTTAATACAATTGTGAGAACACACAACCCCAACTAATCTGACCACACCACAGTGTATATATAATATAATCAGAGTCAGAGTTACTGGACAACACTTTGTATAAAATTCAGAATTCCTCTCCATGTGCTGCTCTGGAAACCGCTCTAATGTGTTTACGAAGCCCCAGTGTCTGTAAATGGGTAAAAAAACAAAGTGTCTGGGTCCGGTGCTAGGCTTTCTCTCTCTCTGCTCACGGCAGAGAAACGCCATCTGGAGGTTTTTAGACAACGGAGAGACTCCAAACGCTGAAAAGCACCAACCGAAATGAGGATGTTGCTCTATTCCTGCTCCATAGGGGGGTAACACTGACTTATTTTTGCTGTTACAGTTACATTACTTAAGGTGGAAGTGTCTCCAAACTCTGGAGATGGCTAACTGCATTAGTGACAGTGCTACAAAACTAACAGCTCGTTTTACACAAGAGTTTCTGTGGGAATTCAAACAGTGAATAAACACTTAAAGACAATTTACACTTCAGCCGAGTACAAACACACCGTTCCACCTTAGCCTTGGTATGTAAACAACCAGAGAGTACCGTGATTGCGCTCAATCGTAAACAATCCCTTTAACACACAGTGAGTATGTACACCTACTCATTCATGCAATGATCTGATCATAATATAAAACCATGCAGACACAGAGAGACGAAGTCCTGATCACATCAACACCAGAGGGAGAAAGTGTGCTCTCAGTGATTCTGGGCATGGTGTGATTGTAGGTTGTAGATCTGTATATGTCTATAACTGCTGACCTCCTGGGATTTTCCCCAAGGTTGTCTGTAAGGTGTAATGAACAAACATCTAGCGAGCTGCAGATCTGTGGAAGGAAATTCCTTATTGATGGGAGAGGTCAACAGAGAATGGCCAGACTGAGTTACTGCACTTGACAGACAGCTAAAGTAAGTCCGATAACAACTCTGTACGGCTGTGGTGAGCAGAAAAGCATCTCTGAATGAGGTGAGGTGAGGTGAAGGCTGGAGGTGGACCGGCTTCAACAGCAGAAGACCACATCGGGTTCCACAGGGCGACTTGGAAATAAATCTCGATTTTTTTGTTCCTAAGCAGGGTCAGGTTTTGGTATCAGCAGCACGAATCCATGGACCCAACCTGCCTTGTGTCAACAATCCAGGCTGGTGGAGGTGGTAAAATGAAGTGGGGGGAATTTTCTTGCCACACTTTAGGCTGGTGTTAAAATTGACACATTAATGCATGCAGGAATTTTAAGTGTTAATTGTTTTTAACACTAATTAAGTGTTTTACCAAATTTGGCCACAACTTCCTCCCATAGTTCACTCTTTTAATTAAGCAGTTCTATTTAGTGACGTAAACACTGTGTTGCTACTGTTTTAGTTCAGAAGGTAAATTATATTTCATTAATGCTGAAATATTTATTAAAAATCATAAATGACTATAACCTCTCTCTCTATGTGAGAGAGTGAGCTCCTGTTGTCTTCGACCTCACTCATGTTTGAGTGGTGAGCTGTGATGTAGCGAAATTTTTCTCTGTTAAAGCTTCTGTGTCTGATGCTAAATCTCTCCCTTGTGATTATATTTTTTTCATATTGATAGACACTACTAACGTAATTGTATTGCATTGTTACATTACCACGACCCTGAAATGGATTAAGTGGCAAAGAAAAGATGATGATTATATTAAAGTTATTCCTTTATTATACATTTAAATATTCATCAAAGCGCATTGTATGATTAATTAGTTACATGTTTTTCTTATTCATTGACAGCCCTACAGTCAGTCATTATCCGAATCACCACAACCTCTTTGAGAATCACTGTTTACCATGTACATCACTTCATGGCCACATTTCAGCATCTTCTACTTCAGAATTCAGTGCACCATGTCACAAAATGAATGCCACCTGAAGCTGGTTTTATGAACATGACGATGAGCTTTCGAATATGGGAACACTGCACTGAACAAGCAGAACTTAAGTCCAAGGGATGTTCTTGTCGATTCTGCTTTGTCGTCTCCAGAGCTGTGTTTACAGATGCTGAGATGTGCTCATTCATTCATTAGCTCTGGCTCACCTTTCCGGTCCATTCAGGGCTCGTACTGAAGTGCTCTCCAATATTTGAGGTAATTACAGCCCAGAGCTGGCAGGCCATCAGTCACCAGCACTCAGAGGAAACCCAGAGTGAGAGGGAGGAGGGGACAGAGACACTCCATAAAGACATCGCTATTGAGAAAGAGACCGTCCCTTTGCTGTTGGCAGCTACAAGAACTCATAAACATCACAATAAACAAGACAACAAGGGTGACTCTAGTTTCTCTAAACCAGAGAAGAGCCAGTGAACAGGCTTCTGTCTCCTTAAGTAATATCTGGATGTATTCTTATTTAATACTGTATTACATATGAATCGGTATTAATTATAGATAACACACAGCTATAGTGTTAACGATTCATTATCTCAGTATCTCTCTGAAACACCAAGAGCTGAGGAACAGACTCATCTGGAGTCAACTCCCCAATATCCATCAGTTCTTGGAAGGTTCCTGGGTTTCTAATCTGGGTTTCGTTGGTGCAGAGGGCTCCTGAGGTTCTCTGTGATATAAATAATTGTTACAGCACAGCAGAAAAGGGATAATAATGTTTCACGGTTACACAGCACATCTGAAGCAGTGTGCCAACACAACAAGGCAGGCTTAGGATGGAGAAGTGGGTGTGGATCTCTCAAGCATTTGGCTTTGAGTTCTGGGTGATGTTGTGCTCTGGAGTGATGGCCAAAAACCCTCGAGGCCTAAAATAAACTGAAAAGCAGGGAGGAGAATGGGAGGAGGTGGGCGTGAACATTTGCCACAAAAAAAAGTGTGTGACAAGTGCTGACATGGATCAGTATCAGTGCTGTCTCATAAAGTTGAGGAACAACTCAACTCAGTTTAAAGAAATGCTGGAAGATGTAAATCAAAATAAATTTAGTAGAGGATCGTCGCGTCAGAGGACGCCTTTAGTCTTACAGATTTCACACCAGAATATATACCAAAAATGTCATAATTTCTGGGCAGATAACCATGGCCTGGCACTGGGGAACCACTGATCTGCTTGCCCTAGCATAGACCCAGCCCCCTGGACCCAGAGGAACTTCTAAAAGATGGTGGGAACATCTGGCGAGATGAGAGTTCAGACTGGAGAAACGAGATGGCCTTTCTGTCAAGCGAGGGGATACCTGCATTGACTCGTAAAGAGTTGGGATATAAGGCAAGTCTGTTTGACTTTAGGAAAAAATGCATGCTGCAAATACACCGTAATCAAAAAATGGCAGAAATGCCACCTACCAAGCACCAGACAGAATCGTTCCGCTACAAATTTCCACTCTATCCATGAAATTCACGAACAGGAGTGGAGACGAGGCACAACCCTGCTCGAGTTCAACACCCACGCTGAACAAACCTGGCATGAACGCACCTCACACTCAGAGAGTGCAAGTGTGGAATGGCTCACATCAGTGGCCCAAGAACCCCATACTCCCAGAGCAACTCCCACAGAATATCTCAGGGAATACTCTAAGGTCACGTCTTCTCCAGAGCAACAACACACATGTCCCTTAGTTAACTGCGAGAAGGTAAAGGTCCACTTCTATGTAGTGATGTTTTTCATATTGAATGGTGCTTTCAACAGTGAAATGTATAAGTTCACATGTGAAAAGACCCTCAGTACCACTCTGGGACTGAACCTCAGAGCTTTAAAACAACCCTGCTGTGGGGTTTTGTTTTCCCGTGTGTTCTTGCCAGTTAATACTCCAAGCAGAACAGCTGAACGCATTTGGAGCAGAGCTGTGTACATCTCATATAACATGCCATCAATTCACCATTATCACTCACCAGGGACAGAGAGAGACAGAGAGAGAGAGAGAGAGAGAGAGAGAGAGAGAGAGAGAGAGGTAATCTGTCCTCACCAGTTACCACAGCCGAGAATGCTTTCTGGATCCTCACATCTGCTCCACTTCCTCCACATCTTCCTCTCTTTCCCTACATCCTCCACACCCTCTACTCTGCCCCTACATCCTCCACTTCCTCCTCTCTGCCCCTACATCCTCCACTTCCTCCTCTCTGCCCCTACATCTATATATCCTCCTTCACCTCACATTCAAAACACAAACACTAATACTGAGTGGCTCAGTATCCAAAGTAAGATTCCTAAAAGAGAGGAAAACATCATGGCTGGTCCAGATTGTGTTCACATTGCATCATATATGCAACTGCTGACTGTGGGGTTGAACCAGGCTGCGCTTTCTTGCTTTACTCAAGGCTAAATGAAGCATTAGCTGTCAGTCTAACCTCCTGCATGAGCCAGAGTCTTTAGGTAAGAGAGCCATGTCTCTGTTATTTTGACAACAGCAGGAATGGACTGAGGCATGGACACATCAGAGGTCAGCACTGCACCACTTTGAGCAGAGAGGGGACTTTGTGTCCAGGAAGACCCCACTCCCCTTTAGCTCCACAGAGAACGCCAACTCACAGCTCTAAAGACCTCTGGCCAGCTCTCAGATAGGCCTTAACAACCTTCAGGTCCTGACATGTTAGTACAGAGCCTGTTGCCATGATTCAGCCACTTGTCAACACCAGTTGAGTGACGAGTGCTTGCAGTCCCACAATTCCAGCCCCTGGCTTCAGAAATCTCCAATCTCAAATGGAGCTCCTCAAAAGGTGGCCTTGGCATTAAATAAGAGACACCTCACATACTTTAGAACCTGAATCACAGAAAACACCATCACAGAAAACAAGCAAGTTCATGGTGGTCTCTTGGGATTAAGTTCCACATGGTTGTGGTGTGTCTCTTAAAATCAAGGCTGCCCTTTTCCAGCAAGTTGGAGTTTCCCTGGTGAGAGGAGCCCCTTCACGTTCAGAGTTCTGAGTGGGAGCATCAGTTATAAGTGTAAACAGACCACAAACAGAGAACACAACTCTCCAATGGTCCATCCACAACTTCCCCAACGTCAGTTCTTCTCATAAACTGTGCAACCATCGCTGACACTGGCTTTCAGATGAGTCTAAGGTACTTTTGTGAAGCCCTAAAGTCTGTAGAACAGTGTGACTGTGTGATGGAGTGCTTGAACTCCATCCAATGCATTTGCAATGATCAAATGCCATGAAATCTTCACTGCAATGTTCCAAACTCTAGGATAAAGCCTTGATGCAAAGGATTAATCCAGTCGTTCCCTTCTGCTACATGAATGAGCACCTCGGTCTCCAGGCTGGAGGCAGGGTCTGTGAAAGGGAGACCTAGTTAATGCTGAGAACTGCTCATGACTAAATCAGAAAGAACTCAGGGGTAAATGTAAAAACACCAGGTCCTGCCCTTCGACAAGAGAGGCACTGTCACCCAGCGTTCAGCCCGGTCTCGCCAGCTTCGCAGCACTCACGAAGATGAGAAAAGCATTCACAGGATGCCACAGCAGATGTGATCGCAGGAACTACGGCACAGCGATGCAATCAGACAGGCCCTTAAGGGAGCGGGGGAGTGCTGAATTACGGTCCCAGAACAGTCGTTTCCCAACGAGGAATTGCACACTGACTCAGTGATTGGACAACAGCATCCCTTAAACGAGCCGATCCAGGAATAATCGCAGGGAAGTGAATAAGCTGCTTCCTCACAGACACGCGGACATCACCCACAGCAAAGCTATGTGTTTTACATCCCTCCAGCTGAGGAGAAACAGACCACGGGAAACATGCAGTAGAACTTTCAAGATCTTTAAGAGAAGCCACTGAACTGTACATTTCCACAGATACCTGAGGAGACATGGGGTGAGACGGAGAGAGATGGAGAGAGAGGGTGAGACATGGGAGAGAGGGGAAAAGAGAGATGGTGAGAGAAAGTAAGAGAGAGAGAGGGAGAGAGAGATGAGACATGGGGGAGAGAGAGAGAGAGAGCGGGGGGATTAAAAGAGAGGAGAGACAGAGGGAGAGAAAGACGTGAGAGTGTATAGACAAAGAAAGCTGAATGAGAATGAGAGAGAGTCAGAGAGAGAGGGATGTGAGAGAGAAAAGGGAAACTGTGATAGAGAGAAAAGCTGTTGTGGGGAGAGAGAGGGAGGGAGAGAGAGAGAGAGAGAATTTAAGCAAGTGAGCCAGATGAAAGAGAGATGAAAAGAGAGGCTGACAGAAAGAACGGAGATTGATAGAGAAAAAGAGAGGGATGTGAGAGAGAAAAGGGAAACTGTGATAGAGAGAAAATCTGTTGTGGGGAGAGAGAAAGGGGAAGAGAGAGAAGAGAGAGAGACAGACAGAGAACAAAGCCCTATCTTAAACAAGTGTAAATCCAGGTTCTGTGTCTGAATAATAAATGGGGCAGAGTGAAAAAGAAGAGCTGGGGGCTGATAATAATAATAATAACAATACTTTATTCTTATATAGCGCTTTTCTAAAACCCAATGATGCTTACAATCGAAAGTACATAGACAGATAGTAGAGACACTCAGCACAATATCGACAAAAGACAATGCAGGGTCAGTGTTAGAGTTTCAGCAGAAAATGAGCAGTGAGCATTAGACTGAGTTAAACAGAAGGGATACTATAAGCCAGAGGAAAGAAGTGAGTCTTAAGATTAGATTTAAATATGGGAAGAGAGGGAGATTGTGTGACCAGAGTTGGGAGGGAATTCCTGAAGCCGGGAGAAAGCCAATCATCAAGACCACAGCGTTTAGACGGAGCAGTAAGAAGCCCAGCAGTTGAAGACCCGAGAGAGCGAGGAGGTACATAGGAAGGAAGAGGTCAGACAGGTAGGAAGGTGTAAGATTGTTTATAAGTCAGTGAAAGTATCTGATATTTAACAGGAAGCCAGTGAAGATGCTGAAGGGCAGGTGTAATGTGCTCGTGAACACTAGTGTAGGGAAGAAGGCGAGCGGCAGAGCTTTGTACCACCTGAAGCTTACGGACAGAGGAGGAGCTAACGCCAGCCAATCAGGAGTTATGGTAATCCAGTCGACATGACAGGATTGAACATGAATCCATGTTATATTAAATTAGTGGGAGGGGGGTGAGGGCATGACGGAGTTAACTGGGTTGAACAGGTGTTTGCCGCAGCTCTCGAACCCCAGCAGTGAACGAGCGACCTCTGACCGGCCGCGGTCAAAGTGACACACCTCTGTTTACCCAGCGCAGTCTCAGGAGGCTACGTCCAGGCTCCGTTCTGCAGCCCAGATCCAGCAGAGTCCGTTCCCTAAGGTCCACCTCCTTTAAACCCAAGGCAGAGGAGAATCTGTCCTCGGTCAGAAAGTTAACACGGTTATTGACCAACAACACAGACATCTCTCTCCACAGGTTTGTTTCTCTGTTTTTTTACTGTAAAAACAGACCAGATGTCTTCCTCAGAACTGAGCCGACTGGACCTTCACCCGAGGGGATGAGTGGCTCCCACGGGAGGGGAGCACTATTCAGAGTTAAAAGAGTTAAAAAAAAAAATGGGTCCGGACTTTCTGTGAGAACAGTAAACATTATATTCTTCAACACACAGCGCAGCCTCCACCCAGCGCTTCATCTCTTCGTTTACACCAGTTCTCTTTGTTATAGAAGCGTCTACATGATGGAGGAGGTCAGGGGGCATGTCCTTACTGTCTCCATCCTTATGGTTGGTCACGGAGGTTTGTATGAGATTATGAATCTTTAATATTTAAGCATTACTCTCGTATTTAAAGGAACACTGTGATATTTTACCTTAAAACTACAGCTGCAAAATCATTGTGATGCTCCACTGAGCTGTGACAGAGACAATAGAACCTCTGTTATTGCTACACTGGGCTCAGGACCACAGAAACTGCACTATGTAACTTCTGGGGTAGGGTAGGAAACCACCAAACTGCCTTCTACCTCTTTCTCACTGATTTTAATACAGTGCTATAAAAGAGCTAAAAAAAACAACACATCTTACTTAGTTTCTTTAAATAACTTATCGTAATATTAACTTAGTTGTGCTGGTGTAGAGTGGATCAGACACAGCAGTGCTGCTGGAGTTTTTAAACCCCTCAGTGTCTGGACTGAGAACAGTCCACCGACCAAAAACATCCAGCCGACAGCGTCCTGTGTCACTGATGAAGGACTAGAGGACGAGCGACACACACTGTGCAGCGACAGATGAGCTACTGTCTCTGACTCTACATCTACAAGGTGGACCAACGAGGGAGGAGTGTCTCACAGAGTGGACAGAGAGTGGACACAGGGTTTAAAAACTCCAGCAGCACTGCTGTGTCTGATCCACTCTACACCAGCACAACACACACTAACACACCACCACCACCACGTCAGAACAGGAGGAAAGGGGGCTAACAGTAAGTATGCAGAGCTATGGGCTGTATGTCATCGTCTGGACTAAAGCTCTGTCACCTGAGCACAATGTAAAGGCCACGCCAACAGTGCTGTAATTCTCTGGCCTTCAAACTTGGCTAATCAGAGCTCGTCCAGGCTCCCATCCATCACCCGGCCGACCCGGGCCTGAATCGCTGCCTCAGAACCCGTCGTGCGCTCGGTTCTCCTGGCCAGCAACCTGCAACCTCTCACAGCACATTTGTCTCTCTCCACACTGACAGCCCAGAGCTTGTTAAAGCCAGAGTGAGCTCCGCTGCTCGGGGATCAATGTCTGTGCTCAATGTGGACCCATCAATGAGGACGCAGAATGGACACTGTCTTGTCGACAGGACGTTTTAATCGCCGCAGACTGATGGAGTCATTTACCGTGTCCTGCTGCTTGTCTCCAGCTGTCTTTACTCACTTGGAGTCATTCTGTGCTGATCTGTCCTCGGTGAAGTCTGGCTGAAATATCCAGAAGACGCTGGAGGTTACAGAACCCATAGAAATGCGTTGAAATGCGTCTCTCTCTGCTGTTGTCTCTCCGCAGCGTTCTCCTCACCAACCCGCCGCATTGATTTAGCTGTTTACCTGAGTGCGACACGGCTGACCTCTCTTAAAAGATGCTCTTCTGTGAGGCGCAGGGAAAAGTAAAGTTGGTGAGGCGTAAGATTGTGGCCAGTAAAGTGCTTTCAAGTAGTGCAGGCGTATATACACACACACACACACACACACACATATATATATATATAAATGCACACAGCCCATTTCCAAAATAAATGCAGCTGGATTTGGGGAGTGCTGACCAATTACTGTGCTCCCGTCTGGTACGTGGAGATTTCTGACCAGTGACAGGTTTATTTGTACAGCGCTTTTAACAACCTGCTGTGTGACAAAGTAGTTTTATAGACATCAAGAATTAAAACATTCATTCATTCATTCATTATCTGTAACCCTTATCCAGTTCAGGTTCACGGTGGGTCCAGAGCTTACCCAGAATCAATGGACGCAAGGTGGGAATACACCCTGGAGGGGGCGCCAATCCTTCACAGGGCGACACACACACACACACACATTCACTCACACCTACAGACACTTTTGAATCTCCAATCCACCTACCAACGTGTGTTTTTAAAGCGTGGGAGGAAACCGGAGCACCGGGAGGAAACCCACGCAGACACAGGGAGAACACACCACACTCCTCACAGACAGTCACCCGGAGGAAACCCACACAGACACAGGGAGAACACACCACACTCCTCACAGACAGTCACCCGGAGGAAACCCACACAGACACAGGGAGAACACACCACACTCCTCACAGACAGTCACCCGGAGGAAACCCACGCAGACACAGGGAGAACACACCCATCAAATATCATATCATTACTATATAACTACTAATATTAGTAAATAAAAAACAATTAATAAAATGTACACGGACCGTTCTGGATTTCCAACTCTGCCTCCATCTGTAAATGGTCTAAACCCACACTCACACGGACCTTTGGACACAGTATTGTCCCCAAGAACAGAACAAACCCATCACAGTCTTCTGCAGCTTTTTCCTGATGGAGCTCAGAACCAACGCAGTGCCCTCTTCACTTTTTACACGGCTTCATTTTTAGGTTCTTTTTTGTTGATTCTTGTTTTTCAATAACACATTACAGAAAATACTTTAAAGCTTCGTTGTAAACTTAATATAAGGCCAGTTTCAGCCTCAGTTCCCAGTTGTTTCTGCCTCAGTTCTGTAACTCAGACTGGACTCAGATCTTCTCAGACAGACCCTGCAGATGGAGCAGATTCTCTGAGCTCAGCCTCGTGCTTGTGGCTGAACAGTGATGATTTTTAAACGCATTTGTTCCCAGCCAGCTCACCCATGTGGGGTCCATAAGGGCAGCCCAGCTGGGAACCAAATGCTGGCCCCTCATATAAATGCCCCTCCAGGGACAGCAATGCTGATGGGACCAGGACGGGATAAACACAGGGCCCATCTCTAAGCTGTACACAATACACCACTAACACACACTTACTGGGCTGCCAACATTTTGCAAACACAGGCAGTCCACCTGGGTCCCACTATTTACCCATGTACCAACCCCCCATCTTCAGCCCAGCTACCCAATGTTCTACTCAGGTGGGCCCGGCCCAGGTTTACTGGCTGATGCTGTAGTGCAGTGGTTCTCAAACTATTTAGACCAAGTATCAAACTAAAACCCCAGAGTACCATGTATGATTTTTACCACAGAAACGTGGCCCCTGGTTCTTCCTCTGTTCCAGGGGCATAAGGCAAAACCCTGCTTGAACTTTTGCATGATTTGGTTGCTTTTTATTTATTTGAAATTGCCTAAACCGAACATATTAGATACAATTATACATTTATGAGAACATATAAAATGTATGGGCAATAAGCGCTTTGAACGAAATAAAAACAAGAAGAGGTCAATGTAAAATCAGTTGTGTGCTTTAACAGGCTCCAGGTGAAAACCTGGCGCCGGAAGCAGGTCAATGCGGCTCTCGGCGCTTGTAGCAGTAGGTGAAGGTCGAGCGGCACTGTGTTAAACCTTGTTTTAGGGCTGTAATGATGAAGAACGGCCATGTTTTATATTGTCTTCACACGTACAGAATTCTCTCTTAGTTTCTCTCTGCTTTTGCCTCTGGATGTAGTCCCTCTGTCTACAACACAATTGAATTTTATTGAGGAATAATTATGAAAACTGTGAAACATTATGTAATTTACACATGAACACTTTAGATTTTCAGTTAGGAATAAATTCCTTAATTAAACAGTACATTTTTCGACGTCTCACCTCACGTCCCACAGTTTGAGAACCACTGCTGTAGTGTATTTATGTGAGTTGTTATTAATGTTTTCTGTCTCTCTGCATCTACAGCTATGACTATGTTTAATGAAATCAAACAAACGTACAGTACACAATCAAACGTAGATATTAGGGAAAAACTCTGTTAAATAAATGTCTGTTTGAAGTTGCACGTGTTTAAATTAAACCTACAGTGTTAATGCGCACAAATGTACCAGCCTTGTACTAATACAACACTGCAAACCCCATAGAGTCGCTTAGGAACAAAGAAACAAATAAAGGTATAAAGCAGGTGTGCCCAAGGCATCGACTGCACCATGGGTGTTGGTCAATGCTTCCTCATTTAAATAATGTGAATCAGCCTTTTCCCACATGATTATATGTAAATTGTTTAGTCAAAATGTGGGTCGAGGCACATTGATGAATACTTGGAATCCTGATCGAAGTGAATTAAATGCTTGAGAATTGGTCCAATAATAAGAAAATAATTAAACAAAAAAATACAATCTAATGCTTGGTCAAGAGCCCCCTGTGTCATGTTTCAGCACAGTGAGGACCCCGTGGTGCCATATTTGGACGAGAAAGGTACGCTGAAACACTTCCATTGTTCACACCAGGCATGCAGGGCACAACATGGGCATTGGTAGATCACACCTTATTTAAATAATGTGAATCAGCCTTTTACCACATGAAAATAATTAACAAATGAAAAGAACGGAAAAATGCCATTGTTGCATCGTCTCCCCACCCCATGGCAGAATGACCATTTCTGTCAACACTTGTTTGGACACTGGGAGACCTGCAGAAACAGGTTAAGACTGTGTTCAGTGAGGTCAGTTATAATGAGCTCCTGTGTTCAAGTGAATTGTATCAAATCTCAATTTTTATTTTCAAAATACTGTTAGAAAATGTTTGAAAATCTATCAGGAATTTTGTCGGCAAAATTATCACAGTATTTTAATATGTGCTTAAAAGGTCAGCACATATTAAGGTTTTTAAAAAGTTAGCAGCACAATATTCATTTAAATACATTTTACACCTAAATGACATGGACCTAAATGAACAATAAACTTTACTGTTTGGGTTTTTTTATTTGTGTAAAACTGCAAGCGTTACATTAAATAAACGTAAATTAAGACAATTGTATTAGGGTTTTGTTTCACAGGTGATCAATAATCATACATTTATAAACCTTAATTTTACTGCTATTGTGGAAACATTTGCTGCATAGACAATAGAATGTTAACCAATTTAAGGTGGTCCTTAATGTTAACGTTGGTGGTAGGTTACAGAGATCTGTTTAAGGCAGAAGTAAGTTCTTCACAGTTTAAGGTGGTGGAAAGCAAGCACT
Organism: Hoplias malabaricus; assembly: GCF_029633855.1. Classification (NCBI taxonomy): domain Eukaryota; kingdom Metazoa; phylum Chordata; class Actinopteri; order Characiformes; family Erythrinidae; genus Hoplias; species Hoplias malabaricus. Next base: position 71,781,331 of record NC_089803.1, on the reverse strand, counting down.
GGAATATGATTATTGTGCCATTTAATGTGGAACTGTTGGCGAGTTTGTAACTTGTTTATTGCATGATGTTTGTTTGTCATTAAAAATTAAACTAAATGACTAAATCCACATTTCTACAGCCACACGTGTTTACAAGAGAATCAGCATCAGTTACAGCCCATTAGCAACTCCTCAGTCTTCACTCACCTCAGAATGGGGAGGTGAGACTGGGCACCACACCCTGGCTCTGCCACTGCTCCTTTTTCCCCCCCGACACAAAACAAACCCACTACGTGCACTGGAGACTGCTCCTAACTTTGGTTGATGCTGTAACTTTCCAAGCGCAAACTATGCCGCAATAGCAGTAATTTACACTAAAACAATCATCCTAACGGTCAAGAAATTCACTGTGGTTTACCATGAGAACGGTAAAGGTTTGATGTCTAGTTCACAGTGAGGAACATCTGCTTCAGAAAGAGGGAAACTCTGTTAATCTGTAACAAATGTTGTGCTTGGTGATATTCAGTGTAGCGCTTCCTCTCACTTTTGTGAGACGATGATGATGAATAACGGCAGAGTGTACCCTTGATCTCGCCGGCGCATAATCAAGGACAAGGATCTCCGCAGCTAAACCCACCCAGGGGAGCGCTCTGACAGTTAAGGATATCCCTGGTGCTGCATGGTGATAAGCTGCCATCACTCAAAGACCACAAACCAGCGTCTTTTCAAATCATAAACGCCGTCTGAACGCAGCGCTGCGGGAGCTGATAAAGACAGAGACGACAGACGTCATGAATCACCACCTGTTTCCTCAGAGTTGGAGGCTCTGCCGTGGTTGAGATGGAGCAGACGGAAGGCTGCTATACTCTCACAACAGCTGTCTCTTGGGCGGTACATCTCACTCTCTCCGGGGTGATACTTCTCACTGTGTTTGGGGTGATAGCATTCCAGCGAAATGGGGTTTTTTTTTTGCTCTTTTTATGGAGTTCAGAGAATTTTCCTCACTATTTGCTGCTCTCCACTCTGCGTGTGTGCTGGAAAAGGTCTGGTGTTTGTACACAGCACTAGCTTGGTAAATAAGGAAGCAAATAAGGTTTGGGTCCAAAATGTCCACTGTCTCACGACGGCTGAACCACATCCGAGAAACAGCATCTGGAAGCATTTGGATGGTAGACTCTGAATGTTGAAGAGCATGAACCGAGATGAGGATGTTGCTCTATTCCTGCTCCATAGGGGGGTAACACTGACTTATTTTTGCTGTTACAGTTACATTACTTAAGGTGGAACTGACTCTAAATTCAGGAGAGCGCTAACTGCATGAAAGTAAACACAGAGTGAAAGTGCTACAAAACTAAACAGCTCGAGTTACACATGAGTTTCTGTGGGAATTCAAACAGTGAATAAACACTTACAGACAATTTACACTTCAGACACCAACAAGATACAGTCGCTTCTTACTCACACACACCGCTCCACCTTAAAAGATACAGTCGCTTCTTACTCACACACACCGCTCTACCTTAAAAGATACAGTCGCTTCTTACTCACACACACCGCTCCACCTTAAAAGATACAGTCGCTTCTTACTCACACAGTTCTTGCCTTGTGGTAAAATAACATTTGCTTTTCTTCATACTTTTCAGTCATGGGAAGTGCCTTTATCTGGAAGATTCTACTAAAATTATTTATTAATATCATTAAAAAATTAAAGCTTTGCTGTTTTGTGCTTGGCCCAGTTGCGAGTAGCTAATGCATCACATTTTGCTCTGGAGGAACTGATTAGGAAAAGAAGGAGAAAGAAGCCTGTCACATTTTACAGCTTCACCAAAAGATTGGCTGAATTTCAAATCTTTCCCTCCACCCTATGTAGTGCACAGTGTAAGTTATAATATAACACTTTCTGCACTCAAGAAGTGCGTTGTGTCAAATTATAATATCATTTTTATTCTTGTATAAGCGTCACATTTCCCAGCTGGACTAGTGCCCTGTCTATGTGCAGTAGTTTTAGTTTTATAATATGTTTAGTGCACTATGTAGGGATTATGGTGCTATTTGGGACAAAGCTGGGGCCTTGTTGTCCTCCATTGTTTTTTATTTTGCTGCTCTGCCTGTGCTTGAGCCAACAGCCCTGGACAAACGCCGGTCAACCTTATCATTATGACCATCTGCTTGTTTTCCAACTCACTGTCCATTCTCCCAGCTCCACTGACCACACAGGAGCACTGTTTTGTTCTACAGTTACAGACTTTAGTCAATTTGTTGCCCTGTATACTTTGTTACCCCCCTTTCCCCCTGTTCCTCAGCGCTCAGGACCCCCACAGAGCAGGTGTGATGTGGTGGTGGATCATTCTCAGCGCTGCAGTGACACTGACGTGGTGGTGGTGTGTAAGTGTGTGTTGTGCTGGTGTAGAGTGGATCAGACACAGCAGTGCTGCTGGAGTTTTTAAACCCTGTGTCCACTCTCTGTCAACTCTGTGAGACACTCCTCCCTCGTTGGTCCACCTTGTAGATGTAGAGTCAGAGACAGTAGCTCATCTGTCGCTGCACAGTGTGTGTCGCTCGTCCTCTAGTCCTTCATCAGTGACACAGGACGCTGTCGGCTGGATGTTTTTGGTCGGTGGACTGTTCTCAGTCCAGACACTGAGGGGTTTAAAAACTCCAGCAGCACTGCTGTGTCTGATCCACTCTACACCAGCACAACACACACTAACACACCACCACCACGTCAGTGTCACACCTGCTCTGTGGGGGGTGAAATCTGATTTGAGAGTTCACACTCATGTTGCATTCCTACAAATCAGATACGTATCCGATCTAGGAGCACATACGAAACGCAGATCTGGTTTGACATTTTCACACAGCTCTGAAAAGATCAGCTCTGCCCCCCATTAAGGGAAAAAAGTATGAGATTTGAGTCACTTCAGCCTGGTAATGTGAACGTAGCCAGAAACTCTGCAATCAGCCCAATGAGATTAAATTTGAGAAAGAAAATCGGTGTGGGAGTTAACCTGATTACAGAGCTGAATTCCTCTAACCTGATTACGAACACACTTCTCCCACCGCACGCTCCACTCCGCAGCCAGGGTACGCTCCGGCTCCAGGCGGCTGTTCCTGCGGCGGTTCTGTGCCACCAGCTAAAGTCCCACTATGACATTATGCAAATACCCCTCTTAATCCATGGTGGCTTACAGTAGCAGAAGAAGCCATAGTTGCTGTGATCAGTGGAGATGCAGATGCCCGCGGCGCCAGCCCCCAGCTGCAACATAACAACAAGCTTCAATTAATGATCTGAGCGTCCCGGGCCCGGGCTGGGGTCTTTTAACCCGAGCCCCATGGGACCACTCGGCCGAGCTGGCTGTCTCAGCTGTGGCCTGCAGTGGTCACTTTCAGAGATGTATAATTGATTCAGAGCCATGTTCAGTACAAGTCAGTTCGTCCAAACAGGGTCACAGACAAAGAGGACGGGACAGGACTGGAGGGGGACTGCAGAGACACAGGACAGTGGACAGAAGGAGTGTGAACAGGCTTTAGTTAAAAGCTATATATGACTTGAATTATAAAAAAAAATGGAGAAGAGAAGAGAAGAATGAAGAGAATAGAGAGTTTGTCAGGGTTAGAACTACATTATTGCCACACACACACACCACTATTGCACCATCCTCACCCACACACACTACACAGATCAGAGAGTGTTCAATCCGAACTGTCGAGCTCACCTGCCCTCACACAGCCCACAGGCACACGTTATTCCGAACTGGAAAATACAGAAGTGATCCCAGAATTCCAACACTACACTAAAAACTACACAACCCCACACACCACCGCACAAAACTACACTGCATCACACACCACCGCACCAAACTACACAACCCCACACACCACTGCATCAAACTACACAACCACACAAACCACTGCACCAAACTACACAACCCCACACACCACTGCACCAAACTACACAACCACACACACCACTGCACCAAACTACACAACCCCACACACCACTGCACCAAACTACACAACCCCATGCACGACCGCACCAAACTACACAACCACACACACCCCTGCACCAAACTACACTGCACCACACACCACCGCACCAAACTACACAACCACACACACCACTGCACCAAACTACACAACCCCACACACCACCGCACCAAACTACACAACCACACACACCACTGCACCAAACTACACTGGACCACACACCACCGCACCAAACCACACAACCCCACACACCACCGCACCAAACTACACAACCCCACACACCACAGCACCAAACTACACAACCACACACACCACTGCACCAAACTACACTGCACCACACACCACCGCACCAAACTACACAACCCCACACACCACCGCACCAAACTACATTGCACCACACACCACCACACCAAACTACACTGCAGCACACACCACACCAAACTACACTGCACCACACACCACCGCACCAAACTACACTGCACCACACACCACCACACCAAACTACACTGCACCACACACCACACCAAACTACACTGCACCACACACCACACCACACAACCCCACACACCACCGCACAAAACTAAACAACCCCACACACCATCGCACCACACTACGCAATCACACACACCATCAAAATACCTTTAGTATGGAAACACAGAATATGGTTTTTCACAATAAGAGTCCTTTACGAGCCCAGTCTTCACTGACGAGAGACAAAGTCGTTACTTTACCTGAGGTCAGTGTGTATGACAACAACAGTTGTCCCTCTTTGTCCTCTGATAAATTAATGGAGCAGGGGACAATGACGGAGTCGTTCATTAGTGGAGACCAGGATAAGGGCCTCATTGTTGTGAGCTCATTGACTCTTCCTGCGTCTGTTGTGTGACACTACTTTAGCGGCTAATTGGAAGCTTGTTAAGTCCTTTGTCTCTCAGCTTTAATCCAACTCGCGTGTGCCGTCTGCCACGCTGGGACACCACACGCAGCAGAGGGAACAAAGGGAGGTCCTCCTGCAATCTGTGGAGGACAGACGGAGACAAAGACAAATGTAGCTTTTCAAACACACCCCACACACAACACACTCTCTTTCTCTCATGTTTATCCCCCGTTTCCATGAGTGAAGATATGCCTCAAGGGTCAGTCTTTTGTCTCCTGTCCACATGTCCACTCCATTGAGACATGTCACCCTTGCAAAATTTAAAGAGGTCTTTGAACAGCTGGACACATCTGGAGGAGTAGGATTCTGAGCCACAAAACAAATCCAATCATCGTCATCATCATCGCTTGACGTATTTTTAATGGAGGAATCTGTAATATATATATTTACTGTACTCAAAGACAGCACAGAGTCAGCTCTGTGACTGACTTGCGCCCCCTCCAGGGTGTGTTCCCACATTGCACCTAGTGATTCCAGGTAGGCTCCGAACTCAGCGCGAACTTGAATAAGCTGGAAAAGCGGTTACAGACAATGAAAGAATAAATCATAAAATGACCAGAGTGTGTCATCAGACATAAAAAGCTGAAGCCCTGGTGTCTCTGAGCACAATGCTGCAGCCAGTATATTCTTCTTTATTCCAGAGCAGAACTCCCACTCCTGACCTCACCCACTACCCAATCATAGTACGGTTTCCACACCCCGGGTTGCCAGGTATGACACACAATAGCAGACACAAACACAGTGTGCAGCAGCTATGGAAAAGATCAAGTAAACAGAGTTAATGTTTGTTTACACGGCACTAAAAAGCCTAGGCTTCCTTCTAAAAATCTCTGTGATCAGAAACAGAGTAAACGAGAGGAAATAGTCGCCTATTTAAGGTGGAACGGAACATTTGAATAAGAAGCTGGCAAATAACACCAATATTACTCTCATAAACAGACCCATTTAAGGTGGAACTAGACTTTTGAAGAAGCAAACATCTGATTAAAATGACATCAGCTTCAGGTAGATACAGAAAAGACTAGTCTCCTTTGACATTTTTATGAATGTAAAATATCCTGTTATAAATATAAACATTTACTATTCTTCTTCTTCTTCTTATAATTATTATTATTATTTACTGTCCCCTTCTTTCTGACTCCTGTATGATTAACAGGAACTGACGTGTTTACACTTTAGCGCTGTTGAAGAAGGAGCTGAGCTGAGCGTTTACCTTTGCTCAGAAACTCCTAGTGTTTGGGTTAAATGTTAAAAGCCATTAGAGAGCTGCTAATGTTAAATCTAAGTCTCTTAAGACGGCCGTGTCCATCCACAGTAGCTCAGAGAAAGCGTGTTGTGTCCTGTCCGTCTCTGCTCTCGTTCTCCGGTCCTGCAGAGCTGCACAGTGACGATCTGCTGTTTGTGGAGGAAGACCTCCCCCATCATCCACGCTCAGGCTGTGGTTAAGTATTCAGCGCAGGGACCAGGCTGTGACTGCGCTCTGTAAAAACACAGGTGGGCAGTAGTTCCACTCCCTTGAGATCTTGTTTCTGATGCTGTTTAGTGCCCAACGGGAGGCTCCCTTTCAGGACCGGACCCCCACCATCATCACCAACAACACCCCCACTATTTCATCCTCTCCACACAATGTCAACATGTGCAGAGCTGATAGGAGAAGAGCTGAGTACTCGCTCTCATAAAGACACCACAGAGGATTCACACGAGGCAAACAAAATACTAAACAGCAGCAGACAAAACAGCTAGGGGTCCACCACCCTCAGCACTTTCACACAGGACACACAGGACAGGACAGGGTTACAGATCACTGTCGGAGGATAAATGACCTAATGTCTTACCTGCAAGACATTTACAGACGTCACCATCACAGACATCTCCTCTAACTCGTAGAGCACACGTGTCCATCTGTCTCCTAACTTGAACAACAATCAGTTAATTGATTACTTCAGCTCCACACAGCAATTCCCCCCACACAGGGGCGTCTGATTATATCAGCTTTAAAGGGTTTTGTGCAAGATATAACTGTAATTCAAACATTCTCCTGCCCTTTTGTCATTTTATTTTAACTGTTGTGTAGTATCCAAGGACCTGGAGGTTGTGGGTTCGAATACTGCTCCAGGTGACTGTCTGTGAGGAGTGTGGTGTGTTCTCTCTGTGTCTGCGTGGGTTTCCTCCGGGTGACTGTCTGTGAGGAGTGTGGTGTGTTCGCCCTGTGTCTGCGTGGGTTTCCTCCGGGTGACTGTCTGTGAGGAGTGTGGTGTGTTCTCTCTGTGTCTGCGTAGGTTTCCTCCGGGTGACTGTCTGTGAGGAGTGTGGTGTGTTCTCTCTGTGTCTGCGTGGGTTTCCTCCGGGTGACTGTCTGTGAGGAGTGTGGTGTGTTCGCCCTGTGTCTGCGTGGGTTTCCTCCGGGTGACTGTCTGTGAGGAGTGTGGTGTGTTCTCTCTGTGTCTGCGTAGGTTTCCTCCGGGTGACTGTCTGTGAGGAGTGTGGTGTGTTCTCTCTGTGTCTGCGTGGGTTTCCTCCGGGTGACTGTCTGTGAGGAGTGTGGTGTGTTCTCTCTGTGTCTGCGTGGGTTTCCTCCGGGTGACGGTCTGTGAGGAGTGTGGTGTGTTCTCTCTGTGTCTGCGTGGGTTTCCTCCGGGTGACTGTCTGTGAGGAGTGTGGTGTGTTCGCCCTGTGTCTGCGTGGGTTTCCTCCGGGTGACTGTCTGTGAGGTGTGTGGTGTGTTCTCCCTGTGTCTGTGTGGGTTTCCTCCGGGTGACTGTCTGTGAGGAGTGTGGTGTGTTCGCCCTGTGTCTGCGTGGGTTTCCTCCGGGTGACTGTCTGTGAGGAGTGTGGTGTGTTCTCTCTGTGTCTGCGTAGGTTTCCTCCGGGTGACTGTCTGTGAGGAGTGTGGTGTGTTCTCTCTGTGTCTGCGTGGGTTTCCTCCGGGTGACTGTCTGTGAGGAGTGTGGTGTGTTCGCCCTGTGTCTGCGTGGGTTTCCTCCGGGTGACTGTCTGTGAGGAGTGTGGTGTGTTCTCTCTGTGTCTGCGTAGGTTTCCTCCGGGTGACTGTCTGTGAGGAGTGTGGTGTGTTCTCTCTGTGTCTGCGTGGGTTTCCTCCGGGTGACTGTCTGTGAGGAGTGTGGTGTGTTCTCTCTGTGTCTGCGTGGGTTTCCTCCGGGTGACGGTCTGTGAGGAGTGTGGTGTGTTCTCTCTGTGTCTGCGTGGGTTTCCTCCGGGTGACTGTCTGTGAGGAGTGTGGTGTGTTCGCCCTGTGTCTGCGTGGGTTTCCTCCGGGTGACTGTCTGTGAGGTGTGTGGTGTGTTCTCCCTGTGTCTGTGTGGGTTTCCTCCGGGTGACTGTCTGTGAGGAGTGTGGTGTGTTCTCTCTGTGTTTGTGTGGGTTTCCTCCGGGTGACTGTCTGTGAGGAGTGTGGTGTGTTCTCTCTGTGTCTGCGTGGGTTTCCTCCGGGTGACTGTCTGTGAGGAGTGTGGTGTGTTCGCCCTGTGTCTGCGTGGGTTTCCTCCGGGTGACTGTCTGTGAGGTGTGTGGTGTGTTCTCCCTGTGTCTGTGTGAGTTTCCTCCGGGTGACTGTCTGTGAGGAGTGTGGTGTGTTCTCTCTGTGTCTGCGTAGGTTTCCTCCGGGTGACTGTCTGTGAGGAGTGTGGTGTGTTCTCTCTGTGTCTGCGTGGGTTTCCTCCAGGTGACTGTCTGTGAGGAGTGTGGTGTGTTCGCCCTGTGTCTGCGTGGGTTTCCTCCGGGTGACTGTCTGTGAGGTGTGTGGTGTGTTCTCCCTGTGTCTGTGTGGGTTTCCTCCGGGTGACTGTCTGTGAGGAGTGTGGTGTGTTCTCTCTGTGTTTGTGTGGGTTTCCTCCGGGTGACTGTCTGTGAGGAGTGTGGTGTGTTCTCTCTGTGTCTGCGTGGGTTTCCTCCGGGTGACTGTCTGTGAGGTGTGTGGTGTGTTCTCCCTGTGTCTGTGTGGGTTTCCTCCGGGTGACTGTCTGTGAGGAGTGTGGTGTGTTCTCTCTGTGTTTGTGTGGGTTTCCTCCGGGTGACTGTCTGTGAGGAGTGTGGTGTGTTCTCTCTGTGTCTGCGTGGGTTTCCTCCGGGTGACTGTCTGTGAGGTGTGTGGTGTGTTCTCCCTGTGTCTGCTTGGGTTTACTCAGAGTGACTGTCTGTGAGGAGTGTGGTGTGTTCTCCCTGTGTCTGCGTGGGTTTCCTCCGGGTGACTGTCTGTGAGGAGTGTGGTGTGTTCTCCCTGTGTCTGTGTGGGTTTCCTCCGGGTGACTGTCTGTGAGGAGTGTGGTGTATTCTCCCTGTGTCTGTGTGGGTTTCCTCTGGGTGACTGTCTGTGAGGAGTGTGGTGTGTTCTCCCTGTGTCTGCTTGGGTTTACTCCGGGTGACTGTCTGTGAGGAGTGTGGTGTGTTCTCCCTGTGTCTGTGTGGGTTTCCTCCGGGTGACTGTCTGTGAGGAGTGTGGTGTGTTCTCCCTGTGTCTGTGTGGGTTTCCTCCGGGTGACTGTCTGTGAGGAGTGTGGTGTATTCTCCCTGTGTCTGCTTGGGTTTACTCCGGGTGACTGTCTGTGAGGAGTGTGGTGTGTTCTCTCTGTGTCTGCGTGGGTTTCCTCCGGGTGACTGTCTGTGAGGAGTGTGGTGTGTTCTCTCTGTGTCTGTGTGGGTTTCCTCTGGGTGACTGTCTGTGAGGAGTGTGGTGTGTTCTCTCTGTGTCTGTGTGGGTTTCCTCCGGGTGACTGTCTGTGAGGAGTGTGGTGTGTTCTCCCTGTGTCTGTGTGGGTTTCTTCCGGGTGACTGTTTGTGAGGAGTGTGGTGTGTTCTCCCTGTGTCTGTGTGGGTTTCCTCCAGGTGACTGTCTGTGAGGAGTGTGGTGTGTTCTCCCCGTGTCTGCGTGGGTTTCCTCCGGGTGACTGTGAGGAGTGTGGTGTGTTCTCCCTGTCTCTGCGTGGGTTTCCTCCGGGTGACTGTCTGTGAGGAGTGTGGTGTGTTCTCTCTGTGTCTGCGTGGGTTTCCTCCGGGTGACTGTGAGGAGTGTGGTGTGTTCTCCCCGTGTCTGCATGGGTTTTTCTTTTCAGTAAATTACAAGAATATATTTATTTATTAATATTTACACTTATGTAGCTCCTTTCTAAACACCCAAGAACGATAAGATTAAAAATAAGACGCAGTCTGCAGTAAGTGGCAGGTGGCAGGTGGCTGTGTAGAGACGTGCAGAGGCAACCACTGAATAATCAATGACCGAGTAACATCTCCTGAAAATACAGTCCCTGATTAACAGAGAAACACTGTTCACAGACACAGCAGCTATTCATCTACCGTTCTGGTCACCAGCGACTGTTTGCTGCAACATGTTTGTTTATGCTTGACCAGGCCCGGCTTAATAAACCCAAACAGGTTCTTCTCCTAACACCACGATCAGAACCAGCTCAGGCTGATACTCTACACCACACAGCGCTGAGAAATCAAACATTTCCTCAAACCAGACGCTTTATTATTAATCAGAATAAACACTAATAAATTCACTAGATATATTTAGCCCACAGCGCTGATGCTGCTTTTACTAAACCACATCCTTTCAGACCCAGTGCTGAGTTTTTAAGGGAGTTTGAGGAGCAGGCAAACTGAATGCATCTCTGCATCTCACACTCTGAGCACCCGGAGGAAACAGCGCCACCAGGGGCAGTCCAGTGCCCCCACAACCACATCCCCTGCAGGACGGGTGAGGGGGGAGGGGTCCGAACTCTCTGCTCTGACGAGGTGCCACTCAGACGCCACTCAGCAGAGTGGGAACCAAAAGGAAGCCCAGGAGAATGTAACCAGCGCCTGTGAGAGTCACTCACCCGTCTCTCTGGAGATCTGGATGAAAGCCTCCACCCCGCTCTCGCCGTAGTTGCCCTCGGAGGCCAGCGTGGAGACGTAGTTCCAGCCCATGGCCGTGACGATGTCCAGCATGGCCTGGGCCTGGTATGAGTCCGGGGGAACCACGCGGGAAAAGAAGTCGTAACGGGAGTTATCACTCAGCTCCGGAGCTGTGGAGGCATAGCTGATCTGAGGGATCTGAGAGAGAGAGAGAGAGAGAGAGAGAGAGGAACAAAGAGAGAGAGAGAGAGAGGAACAGAGAGAGAGAGAGAGAGAGAGAGGAACAGAGAGAGAGAGAGAGAGATAGATGAAAGAGAGAAAAAAGGCAGAGAGAGAGAGAGAGAGAGATGAAAGAGAGAAAAAAGGCAGAGAGAGAGAGAGGGAGGCAAACAACATGAGAGAGAGAAAGATGGATAGAAAAGAAAACAGTGAGCGAGAGAGTGAGACAGAGAGAAATGAAAGAGACAGAAAAAAGACAGAGAGAGAGATAGAGAGATCATATGAGAGAGAGAGGGAGAGAACACAGAGCGGGCAAGAGAGAGAACATTAGAGAGAAGAGAAGAGAAGAGAAGAGAAGAGAAGAGAAGAGAAGAGAGAGAGAGAAAGCGAGAGATTAGACATGTGGTACATATGACCCCAAAAAAGCATTAAAAGGACAATCAGCTACTTCCTTCACTTACATTTCTTCACATGAAACAGGTGTTATACTGGCCCCTAGAGGCCTGGAGGTGTCATGTATTGAACTCTGTTGTGAATGTGGCCACCGCAATGTGGAGGACCCACTCTACACTCTCAGAAAAAAAGAACAATATGGTAGAGGTTCATTATTGTTCCTAAAGTTACAAACAGTGTAATGTCCCTTTAAAGGCACAGCAGTGTGACGTATGAAATCAGCACAGTTTTAAAATCTAGAATTATAGTGGAATAGAGTGCGATTATAGTCCCTAATTAAAGGTACAGTACGTGTCTTTTTAAAGGTACCACCACAGTGAGTTTTTCTGACCGTGTTTGGAGCTTAAACTGTGAACTGTTTCTCTTCGGGACGTCAGATCAGTTCAGTTCTTCATCGTCTGTGAGTTATAAATGATCACTCTCATTAACGTTCGTCAGATCACCCCTCAGACCCCAGGGGGTAAAGCCTGTAGACCCCAGGGGGTAAGTTCCTCAGCGGGCCTGTCACAATAGCCATATTTTTGTGGTCATCATTGTTCCAGAAATCACTAGGATGAATGATGTCATTGAAATTATGAAAAGATTACAGCATAATACTGCAATTACAACCTTTTAAAGAGCAACAGTAAAAGTTATTAAAAATATTCAGAATTCAAAAATAAAAAATGTGTAAATCTCCTAAATAAATAAAACATAAACAATGACTGTTTACGAACCATCGGCAGAATAAAGAGACCAGAGAAACCTGAGAACAGAGGAGCACTGGCTGAAATAGCACTCCCTGTAAAATCATCCTCAGTCACATAACGTGGACGTCTTCTGGTCCCCGCCCCTCGTGGACGAGTGGAAGCAGAGTGAAGGGACAATTTGGTCGTGTCAAAGATGGCGAAGGTGATTACAGCAGTAGAACAGGGCTGAGACCCGGAGACTGACACACACTGCGGGAGTCAGGGGGTGGACACACCTGCCACCTACACGTCCAGATAATGGAGTTGGGGGCGTCTGTCTGAGGGATCGATTGTGTCTAAGGGGAGGGGCATTAGTATTCTAATGGTGGACAGATCTGTTCCCCTCGGCTCACGTCCGGAGAGACTTCTATAATCCAGAGATCTCGGGGTCGGTTGTGGCTCTTTAGTTAACGGTGGGAGCCGGCTCCTGATTGGTGAAGATGTGTGGGGGTTTCTCTGAGTCTACACTGAGCCCGGGGTGGTGGGGCGGGGGAGTCACACAGCACAGTGAGCACACGAACAGGAGGGATGTGGCTCCCTGATTTGCACGACCTGCCCGATTTGATTGAATCTTTCCTCACTGTCCTTTACTGCAGAAGCAAAGTGTGTTTATTTACAACTGAAGATATCTGTAGATGTGGTGTTCTGTTTAAACAAAACATAATGAATAACGATGTGGAACACACACCCCGTTCAGCCAAAAAGGGCTGTAATTTTTTTTACAGTCATCCTCGAAGAAGAGATGAATAAAATATCAGAGCTATCAGCAGAGTGTACACAAGCATGATGTTCTGTGCATGTTCCGTCCAAACTGGGTACCAGCCCAGAAACGGGACAGAGGGTCTCCTGCAAAGCAAGAGGGAAAGAGCTGTGAGTGTGGTGTGTTCTCCCTATGTCTGCTTGGGTTTCCTCCGGGTGACTGTCTGTGAGGAGTGTGGTGTGTTCTCTCTGTGTCTGCATGGGTTTCCACCGGGAGACTGTCTGTGAGGAGTGTGGTGTGTTCTCCCTGTGTCTGCGTGTGTTTCCTCCGGGTGACTGTCTGTGAGGAGTGTGGTGTGTTCTCCCTGTGTCTGCGTGGGTTTCCTCCGGGTGACTGTCTGTGAGGACTGTGGTGTGTTCTCCCTGTGTCTGCATGGGTTTCCTCCGGGTGACTGTCTGTGAGGAGTGTGGTGTGTTCTCCCTGTGTCTGCGTGGGTTTTCATCCGGGTGACTGTCTGTGAGGAGTGTGGTGTGTTCTCTCTGTGTCTGCCTGGGTTTCCTCCGGGTGACTGTCTGTGAGGAGTGTGGTGTGTTCTCCCTGTGTCTGCGTGGGTTTTCATCCGGGTGACTGTCTGTGAGGAGTGTGGTGTGTTCCCTCTGTGTCTGCGTGGGTTTCCTCCGGGTGCTCCGGTTTCCTCCCACGCTCCAAAAACAGACATTGGTAGGTGGATTTGAGACTCAAAGTGTCTGTAGGTGTGAGTGTGTGAGCGAATGTGTGAGTGTGTGTCGCCCTGTGAAGGACTGGCGCCCCCTCCAGGGTGTGTTCCTGCCTGTGCCTTGCGCCCAGTGATTCTTGGACCTTTCTGTCTAATTGAGATGGGTCGTTGTTTTAGTTTTCTATACTGTATTTTTGTAGAATTTTGGGTATACAAATAAAGCCAAATAAAATTTGTAATAAATTAATTTAGGCAACTAAATATCCGAGGAGCCACTTGGGACCTGAAAGAGCCGGTTCTCTTTACTGAATTCCCATCAGCGCCGCACAGCTCCGCCACTGGCCGGACTTATTTATTTTTTAGTTCACAATCAACAACAGTGGGTCTTCAGTTGGGCTCAAAGTCGCGGAGGGTGTAGTTGGAACCCACCCTCAGTCCGTCGCCCGTCTGGATTAGATCTATGAGTGCTGACATCAGGCACAATCTGACACTGAGAAATGTAATACATTTAAACAGTTCCGTTGACTGGGTTGTGATATTGAAAGGGAAGCCCTCTACGGACGAATGGAGCAAACACAGAGACTCAGACTGAGCCGCAATGTCTGCGCTACAAACAAATCCAGCAAATCAAACCTCTGTTTAAAAAGGAGCACCAGAGACCTTTAGTCCAGCTCTCCTCTCCGGCCGGGGTCGCCTCACACACTTTCATAAACCATGAGCAGAGCATGAATAATGCATTCAGTGGCTATGAAGGAATCAGAAGGAAAAACCAAAGCACACTTGGGTTTCGCCGCACCCTGCATCTAAAGTACAGGTGTTCAAATTAGTTTTAAAGTGTTTTTGTGTGACGTATAACTTTAATTCAAAAGTCACACACTCTCCCGCTCTTTGGTCATTTGATGGTGACTGTGTGTCGTATTAAAAAAAATCACATTCTCTTATTATTCCACAGAAAAGAACCTAAGACTGAAGCCGTGTGGAGAGTGAAGAGTTTATTGGGCGCTGCGTTGGTTCTGAGCTCCATCAGGAAAAAGCTGCAGAAGACTGTGATGGGTTTGTTCTGTTCTTGGGGACAATACTGTGTCCAAAAGTCCGTGTGAGTGTGGGTTTAGACCAGTTACAGATGGAGGCAGTGTCAGAGTCGGGAACGGAGCCAATTAATATTATACTTTTAATAATTAATTAATACTAATTCTTTTTTAGGGTTTTTCTTTAGTTGTTGTTGAATAAAATTACATTCCTGAGATCACACTGCTCCGACTGGACCTGAACCATCTCAACATTCATCCAAAGCACTCTGTGTCTGTGTGTGTGTGTGTGTGTGTGTGTGTGAACTCATGTCTCATACATGATTATTCTGTAAATCAATCTACAGGGTGGGTCATTTATATGGATACACCTTAATAAAATGGGAATGGTTGGTGACATTAACTTACTGTTTGTGGCACATTAGTATATGGGGGGGGGGGGACTTTTCAAGATGGGTGGTGACCATGGCCATTTTGAAGTCGGCCATTTTGGATCCCACTTTTGTATTTTTCAATGGGAAGAGGGTCATGTGACCCATCAAACTTATTGGGAATTTCACAAGAAAAACAATGGTGTGCTTGGTTCCAAACTTGAATTCAAAATGGCTGGCCGACTTCAAAATGGCCACCATGGTCACCATCCATCTTGAAAAGTTTCCCCCCTCCCATATACTAATGTGCCACAAACAGGAAGTTAATGTCTCCAACCATTCCCATTTAATTAAGGTGTATCCATGTAAATGACCCACCCTGTATTTTAAGGTGAAGATGTGTTAAGGGTAAGCTTAGGGTTGGAGTAATAGTCATTATATTTAAGGTCATGTTAAGTCACCACAAAATGAATGGAAGTCTAGGTAACGCCTCCTTAAACCCTGCGTGTGTTTGTGTGTTGGTTTATTGTCCTAACGTCTCTTCACTGCTCTGTTTGTCACTCGTACTGAAGCGTAACATACTCTGGGCATTCAGTCTGGGCCTGGCGTTATTTGTGTCTCACATTGAGTCCACCCCTGAGTGCTAATACTAAACTAATCCACTGTCATCAAACTTAAACACTAACATCATTTCTGACTCACTGTTTTACTCTGAAAGGTTTTGTGTCTTTGGAAATAAATGTAATTCCCCAGAAAATGAGAGAAATAAGAACTGAACGCTAGGAACACAGGTCTCAGATCAGCACACGGTGAAATAACAAGACAAGACACCACTGAGCCACAGCAAAGCAAAGGCAACTTCAGACCCGACCAATCAAACGTGAAACAACAGCAATATTCACCAACACAAGCACTAAGACACAGTGAACACAGCCCTGCTCCAAACTAACACCAGCTCCATTTGTCTCCACTTGCTCTTCATTACCTTCTCGCCTTTATTCCACAGTGTCAGCTCATGCTCATCTGCAAAACAGGCCTGCGTGCGATATTAACCATGATGCACAGCAAACCCCTGCTCCCACCTCAGGGCTCTGGCTCCAAATCGAGGGTGACGTTCATTCAGACAGCGAGAAAACAAGATGTCAAACTTCATTGCAATCAACGTCAGCAGAGAAGCTGACCATTTGGTGCAAAGAGAGAACAGAGACCTGCCCCACCCCCCCCCCCCCCCCCCAACCAGCCGCCACCTGATGGGGGTGAGATTTAACCACTGCCACAGGTTCAAGCCGCGTCTGATGAAGCACACACTCAGCAGCATCCCACCCCTATCAGCTCATGTCTGCCCTCTCAAACAACATGAGCTTTTCTTTACGTCCGATGTGTTAACCAATACCTCCACTAGAGGGTGCAGCAGAGAGTCAAGAGTTCCTGACAACAACAAACATAGCGAGGATGGAGGAGGCAGTGGCCTGCAGCAAATGAGTAAATGTGCAATTACTGGTCACTGTACAACGTACACACACACACACACACACACTAGTGCACTTTGGCCAGTAAAACATCATCCATCCACAGTGGATATAACCATAAGATCTCCAGGTAAATCTTTACTGAACCAAAACAAAGTAATTTTTTCAAATCTTGTCCATAAGCACCGTCCACTGCTCTGGGCTCATGGAATGAACGGTCACAAATGCAGATGTGTGTTGTGGTCAGTCAAAGTCCAGGGTTAGGTCAAAGGTCACTTAAACTTCTGCGGTGGCGACGTTAACGTTGAAACACACATACGACAACAAACACTGCCATCAAGATGTCATCTGCTCCAGGGACACCCTGAATACTTAATCAAGAAGATACAGAGCCAACCCCTGCTGCAGTATGGGACGGATGTGGAAGAACAGGACACTGGTACTGGGCTTTACAATTTCCACGCCCCCTCGTCTGAGTCTGTCCAATCACAGATGGCCCCGCGTTTGAAGACGAGGTGAAATGCAGCAAAACAGACACAAAGAGCGCAGAGAAATAAGAGCACTGAGTAAAACGGAGAAGAAAGAGAACAGAGTGAAAACGGCTTAAAACCAGAGCTTCTGCTCCTCGCTCCTCACTGCTGTGCGCTCGGGGTCGGGGTGAACAGCGAGCGGCTCATTATCATTTAAAGGAACAGGTGCTGAAAGCGGGCGTTCTGAACAGGGGCTGTTTACACAGGGGGAGAACACTGCTGTGGGGCTCGTGGGGTTTGGGCCAAAGCAGGTCACAGACGTTTCATTAAGAAACAGAACTGTGTTCCACTGTGGAGAAGAGGGGGAGAATGTCCACTTCATTATTGCATATGTCCCAACATCTTCTGATTTGTATCTGTAGAGTAAAAGGATTTTAGGACTCAGCACTCGCTGTGAACTTGAAGAAATAAGCCTGTGACCTTCTGAGATATCATCACGGAGGCGTCAGGTTGTGAAATGCACCTTCCCCGGTTCTGACTCATCTTCCCTCTTTGCTTGAATTAAAGGACTTTCTTATCACAGCGGAGCAATGAGAGGGATCAGACGTGGGCGTTGTGTGACATATGCCAGAGGACGTGGCGGATTTTGAACAATGGTCGCCGCAGCTGGTTTGTCATCGAACAAAAGCAGCCGGTCTTGTTCCGAGCGACTCCTGACACTGAGAGTATCTGAGCACTCCGGGTTCTGATGCGGTGCATCTTCTGAAGAGGATTTGTCTTTGTGCTTGGCTAAAACAATGGAAGTACTTAAAATGGCTTGGCGCCGCTTGCCACGTCTTTATAAATACCTTTCCTTGGGCTTAAAGGTACAGAGGTACAGAGGAAGACACTGGATCACCATTCTCAATAAAGGAACTGGAGCCGGGTTTTTAGAACCATGAATTAGATAAGAACCCAGTTCCCTGTCCTCCTTCAATCTCAGTCTGGACAGATGCCTAACAGTCCTCTTTTTGCAGCAAACTAGTCAAAGGTTTCACTTTGGATTTCTTGTATGTTTTCATTGGTGTAACATTTAAGGGATACATTCACGATTTATTTTAAAAAACAACAACACTTTAAAAAAAATAAACTTTGGGTATTTACTCTAATTGTTTTACCATAAGTCTGTAAATGGGTAAAAAAACAAAGTGTCTGGGTCCGGTGCTAGGCTTTCTCTCTCTCTGCGCACAGAAGAGAAACGCCATCTGGAGGTTTTTAGACAACGGAGAGACTCCAAACGCTGAAAAGCACCAACCGAGATGAGGATGTTGCTCTATTCCTGCTCCATAGGGGGGTAACACTGACTTATTTTTGCTGTTACAGTTACATTACTTAAGGTGGAACTGACTCTAAATTCAGGAGAGCGCTAACTGCATGAAAGTAAACACAGAGCGAAAGTGCTACAAAACTAAACAGCTCTGAATAAACACTGAGGGAACATGATCCTCCAATATTGTGCGACCTACCTAAACCCAAAGCGCCAAAAGCCGGTCATAGCTGCAAACAACTCCCCTACATGCTACGCTTTGTTTACCTCCTTAAATTTTTATATACCTTCTTAAGAAATTGTAAGGACCTTAAATATCCTCACGGTACCCCAAACTGGGAGATACTCTTCTCCTTGCGAGGACATCTGGTCCTCACAAATATATAAAAACACACCCATAAACACATACACAATCTCATATCTGTGAATTGTGGGGACATTACATAGACATCCATTTATTTTGTACCATTAACTTTTCCATAAGTGTTATTAGATTAACCCTAATCCTAACATCAACATTAACAATAACCTTTACCCAAACTTAAATCATGTCTTCACCTTAAAATGGAATTATTACATTATGGAGACGAGCCAGTGGTCCCCGCAGTATGAGTATATAAATAGATTTTGGTCCCCACAATGTAATATATTCCTGTTAAACACACACACACACACACACACACACACACACACACACACACACACACACACAGGAATTAACAAGCAGCTACAAATGGCTAACAGGTGATGTCCGAGGTCGCGGGACACAAACACAGACCAGGGAACCCAAACCTTAGCATCCTCTCTTAATCAGGCCCTCCCTCTCCCCGTCTGTCCCTGAGGAATGTGTGAAGTAACTTTAACACACATCACAGTAGCAATCAACAAGAAAGCGAGGCCTTTGTCTTCACGTCGACTCCAGATCAACACCAGCAGCACATCACAGAGACCTCGCGCCGTCTGAACACTAACAAAGCAATAAACTCTGTCCCCTTTCCCGTTCTCCCAGGACACGAGATTATATAAGGCAACATGGCTCCAGCTCATGCTGCATTATTGATGTAGAGTTGCCTCCTCCACTCCAGAATCCCTCAGATGTTCTGTAACCTATTTACATAAGCAGTGCTTTAGCTTCTGGTGAAAGGAATAACTTTGTAACAACACTTTTACACTGTCCACTGATAGACATTCTGCCAAGACATATCTCAGTGTCCGGTGTCTTCCGACCCATTCCAACCCCGTCCATGTCTTCATTCAGGTCACGATGGACAAACAGCATCAGACTCAAAGGAAATGCGAAGGTCTGGATTAAACTTACAGCAGTTGTTTACAGCTTTAGATCGGAGAAAGCCTTAAGTCTCTGGAGAACTGATGCTGAGCAGCGCTGGAGGAAAAAGCCTCACCAGGATTTCACTGCAACTGCCTGCCTTCTCTAACACAGTGTGTGTGTGTGTATATATATATTCATTCATTGGCATTGGTGGGTCCGGACCCTACCCAGAATCACTGGGTGCAAGGCAGGAACACACCCTGGAGGGGGCGCCATTCCTTCACAGGGCAACACACACTCACACATTTACTCACACTCCCCAGGGACCTGGAGGTTGTGGGTTCAAGTCCTGCTCCGGGTGACCGTCTGTGGGGAGTGTGGTGTGTTCTCCCTGTGTCTGCGTGGGTTTCCTCCGGGTGACTGTCTGTGAGGAGTGTGGTGTGTTCTCTCTGTGTCTGCGTGGGTTTCCTCCGGGTGACTGTCTGTGAGGAGTGTGGTGTGTTCTCCCTGTGTCTGTGTGGGTTTCCTCCGCCCTGAACTGGATAAGGGTCACAGACAATGAATGAATTAATATGTTTGTTTGTTGTTCTTTTTACTTTTGTAGAAATAGACTAAAAAATAATGTTTTTGTGTATTTTTATTTTAAATAAAAGGCAAATTGTCGGAACATCCAAATGTCCAAAAATGTTGGAAACGCCTGGCCTATGAAGCAGCAGCAGTATACACCGATCAGCCACAAGACTAAAACCACTGCGAGTGAAGTGAGTAACACTGATGATCTGGTTACAGCGCCCCCTGCTGAGAGGCAGTGAGTGAAAAGTCAGCTCTGGAAGATGATGTTGGAGCAGGAGAAATGGTCAGTGTAAGGATCTGAGGGCCACACTGTGATGGCCTACTGTCTGTTCTCCTCCCATTCATTATTCTCTCTCCTATCTCCCTCTCATCCCTTCTTCTCTCCTACTCTATCCTCTCCTCCTCTCCGTTCTTCTCTTGTTCCATCCTCCCTTCTCCTCTCCTACTCTATCCCATCCCTTTAGCTGTCCTCCCCTCCCTTCGCCTCTCTCTCTCCTCCCATTTATTATTCTCTCCTGCTCTATCTTCTCCTCCCCTCCCTTAATTTCTCTCCTCCCCTCCCCTCTCTGGCCTGTGCTCTCTCTCTCTCTCTCTCTCTCTCTCTCTCGCAGTGTCAGCATGTGCCACTGGTAACCCAATCATGGCTTCGCCTCCTCCAAATCCTTTGAGAAAACCTTCCTCAATCCCTCTATCCCCTCTTCCCTTCCCCACTTTCCATCAGCTTCATCCATTTGGGAGGATTTTATTGCTCACCTTCCTCTTCTCATCTTTTTTAGCGCTGGGCCCTGAAGCTACAGTCTCTCTCTCTCTCTCTCTCTCTCTCTCTCTCTCTCTCTCTCTCTCTCTCTCTCTCTGTTACACACACACACACACACACACACATACATATTCTCTCACTTATCCTGCTCTGCCATCTCAGAAGGTAGATGAATGTAATTCTTGCCCCCCACTGGTGTACACACACACACACACACACACACACACACACACACAATGGGCATGTGTGATGGAGAGATCTGTCCTAGCTTTCCATCTTCACATCTTTCTCCTCCCGACGTACTGCCACTCAAACCTTTTCCTGAAGATAAACATGTGACAGACGAGTACACACGTGAATTCATCATTTTAACTGCGAGACACATGATGGATAACGGCCCATCGCGGCCTGTCAGAGTGACACATGATAAACGCTGCTGTACCTGATCGCACACACTGCCACAAGTGCAAACAAACCTTTCACTGCACTCCAAAGACAAATGAGCCCTGAGGAGAACTCAGTCACGTCTCCATCACTGAGACAGGATCACTGTCTGTGAAACAAGACCACCCAGCAAACACGGGATAGAACGAGCCGCCCTAATCCTGCTCCGCTTCTGACGTCATGTGCAGAGACTATAGAATGGCCCCGCCCTCTCATCTGAGTCTGTCCAATCACGGCACTGGACCCATGGGAGCAGGTGGATGTGGAGCCCCTACCAACCCACAGAGTGTGGCATATAACAACCCAGTTATTTACGATCTGCCGAAGTCAGAAAACACAGGATAAAACGAGACGTTCTGATTTCTGAGTCTGTCCAATCACAAAGACGCAAAAGACGAGGTTAAACTCAGCCAAACAGACACAACGAGCGCGGAGAAATAAGAGCACTGAGTAAAAACGGAGAAGAAAGAGAACAGAGTGAAAACGGCTAAAAACCAGAGCTTCTGCTCCTCGCTCCTCACTGCTGTGCGCTCGGGGTCGGGGTGAACAGTGAGCGGCTCATTATCATTTAAAGGAACAGGTGCTGAAAGCGGGCGTTCTGAACAGCTTGGTCTACATCATAAATAGAGTCATACATAGTGCACTTCATGAGTGTGAACCAACAATATCTGCCAAAATCCCATCTAAGCAAAAACTCTGAATTGATTAATGAGGCTTGGAATGTGAACTAGTATCCCCACAGTAGTGAATTCCTACCTCACTGGAGACCCCTAGTGTACAGTTACGGCAGTGTTTTTACGGTCTACCTCAGCTTTATGTGATGAATCTTCGACAGTCCTCCTGACAGACTGCTACTCCTCAGCGTAAGAAGAAATGAACAAAGCCCAACTTTGTCTCTGAGGAGAATGAAATGGTCGCAATACATGATTCGTCCTCGATGGAGGAAAGTGTGAGGATTAAATAACGCCGAGGGGTTCAGCCTCAGTGCTGTGGCAAGGGAGCGCGGAGCTGATTGAATTTTCAAGTGGCTTCACTCTCCAGAAACATGTTTATATCAGGAAGACGCACTGGTGACAAATCGGAGGAGGCACTCACACATCCAGGACAAAAGGAAGGAGAACACTGACAGTGTGAGTAAAATTAAACATCATGGTTAGTCATCACAGCCTCCCGTCAGCTAGGACTCCCCCAAAAACACACACTCACACACATACCCCTTCTTGGGAGAGCAAGGAGCACATGTTTCCCTGAGCTTCTTCAAAACCTGCTGCAATTACTACCCCAAACACTAGGAGGCACTAAAGTCACAAAGGTTCAAAGTCAGTTTTATCAAGCACTGAACAGAATTACACTACAAGCACTACATAGCTTTTCTAAAAGCTTGAGTAGCTAAAGCTGTCATTCAGAAAAAGGTTTTAGAAAAACCTTCTAAACTTTCAGTGAAATTCAATGTAAAAAGATTTAATTCAGAGTAATTTTGGAGTGTTTCTATTTGTCATTCATCATGGGATTTACGTACAGTGTGAAGGACAGCTGCTGTGTTCAAATGATAGTGAACTAAACATCCACAAACACTGACACGCTTCTTATAATCAACCACACTCCTCACAGACAGTCGCCCGGAGGAAACTCATGCGGACTCAGGGAGAACACACCACACTCCTCACAGACAGTCACCCGGAGGAAACCCACGCAGACACAGGGAGAACACACCACACTCCTCACAGACAGTCACCCGGAGGAAACCCACGCAGACACAGGGAGAACACACCACACTCCTCACAGACAGTCACCCGGAGGAAACCCACGCAGACACAGAGAGAACACACCACACTCCTCACAGACAGTCACCCGGAGGAAACCCACGCAGACACAGAGAGAACACACCACACTCCTCACAGACAGTCACCCGGAGGAAACCCACGCAGACACAGGGAGAACACACCACACTCCTCACAGACAGTCACCCGGAGGAAACCCATGCAGACACAGGGAGAACACACCACATTCCTCACAGACAGTCACCCGGAGGAAACCCACGCAGACACAGGGAGAACACACCACACTCCTCACAGACAGTCACCCGGAGGAAACCCATGCAGACACAGGGAGAACACACCACACTCCTCACAGACAGTCACATGGAGGAAACCCACGCAGACACAGGGAGAACACACCACACTCCTCACAGACAGTCACCCGGAGGAAACCCATGCGGACTCAGGGAGAACACACCACACTCCTCACAGACAGTCACCCGGAGGAAACCCATGCGGACTCAGGGAGAACACACCACACTCCTCACAGACAGTCACCCGGAGGAAACCCATGCGGACTCAGGGAGAACACACCACACTCCTTAGTGCCAATTCGATCTTCTTAGTGTTAAGTCACTTCATCTATTGAAGTCTTTTTACTAAATGCTGTAAGTTGTTTACTACGCTGTACCACTCTAATCTCCAAAACACCTCTGCTAGGAGAACACTTACTGCCTAGATCTGTTATATCAGGCCACAGCCACCTGATAGACCACCGCGTCACTCAGGAAGCCCCTCAACCTGCTATTCTTACTATTTACAACCAGTAAAATAAAAGTGTGTGGGTTTATGTAACATTTGCGCTGTAAAATATGAGAGAATATAAAGAAAGTTCAAAAGTCCACTTCAAAGTGTGTTGAGAAGCAGTCAACAAAGCTGTAGATGGAGATGTTCGGGGTCCACCCTCATCCAGAACAGCCTCTTTCTCAATAACACTTTAAAGAAAATAAAGCGCTGTGTCCTGGGATAAATAACACAACGCCGTCTCTCGTGATGCTGGTTTCCAGCACTTTGGAGCAGAAATAGACACAAAAAGTCCAAGCTCATCACTTCTGTGGGAAGATGAGAGGGGAGGCCGAGAGAAGGAGAGAACAGGAGTGAGTAAAAAGAGAAAAAGAGAGAGATTATAGCCCTGGTTTGTTTATGAGCGCTGTCTGTCTCACCCAGACTCGGGCCGAGCATGGACGAGGGAAGAGTGTCGGACAGCTCCTGCTTTCACTAGAGTGGGGCGGTACTCTCTGGTTCAAGTGGCGCACATCTTTTCACACATTCTCTACACAAAGACATGCGTTCCGGCCCAAAACGGTACACTTTCAGACCTGAACGGTGGGGGCTGGTCAACAGAGGGCACTAGGGCACTGCCCTCCCTGGTAGAAATATTATGTTTTACTTTATAAAGCATAATTTTATATTAATTCCAATTCATTTGAGATATACATATGTTACAAATGTAAAATGAGGCATATTATATTAAATAAACTGATAACAGGGAGCTTTGTTTTCATTTCTGTTGCTACTGGGCGATGTTCCCATCGGCTGCGCTGCTGCACTGGGCGATGTCAAATGTCAAAAAATAAGTGATCAAATATATACTGTTGTGTGTACATGTCACTGAATAAATATGCACTACAACGCGATGTTCAACACTTTTGTTCAGAATCAGCTTCTTATCACTGGTAAAGACGCGGCTTTCCTCTCAATCATTCCCACAGCTTCACAGTGCTTTAAACAGTGAAAATGCTGAGCATCCACAGAGTTCAATAGCGAAGCAGCGAAGTGCAGTGAAACGAGACGAGTCATTGGATAAATGCTGGGCTTTGTCCCGCCCATCGGACGCTCAGCGTCTCTGGGGGTCTATGGGGCAGTGGGCTGGCCTCGGCTGGCCCGGACGCTCAGCTTCTGCATGATGATTGGATGATCTGTCTGAGGCCGAATCCCTTTTTGATTGACAGCGAAATGAGCGAATCAGCGACCCTTTGGTGTAAAGATCCGTGGGAGCACAGGCGGACACACTTCACATGGGCCAAGGCCGTTTAAGCAGCCTAGCTCTGCTGGCCATTGAGAGGACACTAGTCCAGTCCCTGGAAAAGACGCCTTGTTGGTACGACAGGGTCACAGATCATTTTCTTAAAAAGGAACGGAGGGTAGAATTTACGTATAAATAAACCGACACATTTTATGATGTAGGCCGAAATTGAGCTTCCCCTCCTTGAAAGACCAGCATCCGCCACTGTTCTCTAGGTAGATGTTTTAGTGAAATGATGAACACTTTTCTGTGTAAATATGTTGATTATGGCACATTCTTCTTAGCTACGGCCCAAGTTCTTAAACTCGTCTCTTGCTTGTTTCTTTCAGTTTTTCTCAGACTGGCAACCTGGGCGAGCTTCACGTCTGAGGAGGAGCGGGAGGAGGCAGACAGCTCTCTCCACTGTTTTGAAACTGTATTATTGTTCCCATTCTCAATGCTTGGTGTCAGTATTACAGACCTTACAGTTCCTCAGCAGCTAAAGGAATGTCCTGATGCAAAGCAAGCACAGCTCCCGTCTATTTCGCTTTTCTCCCAGAGCAAAAATAATGTATAAAAACAAGTCGATAAAAAACAGGAAGGGCAGATCCATGTTGCTGACACTCTGAGGTGATGCTAGTAGCTGAGGGAAGTAAACACCAGTCTCCATCAGTGGGCGGGAACAAGCCGAGGCTAACTGCAGCATCTCAGTAACCAGCCTCATGAGAACAGACGTTGGCTAGAACGCTTCCGACTTAAACAGCTGCCTGTGGAGTCACTGCCTAAAAAGGAAGCTCACTAGCTTTTGAATTAGACCTAATGGTTTATATAATGTCATGCACCTTATATCTGAACACATTAACGATATAGTTTCATGTTTATTTTGATTAATTTTTAATGTCAGTTACAAATGACTGTCCTGAAGTGTGTTAAATTGTATTGGGGCGAATGTGGAAACAATGTGGAACACCTAGAATGTTCTTCACCAGCCCACTTTAACTGGTCCAGAAAATCATCCCCCTCTTACGGAGGAGAAGAGCGACATGGGACTCCAGCCTCTGTTCATCTGTCCATCACGCTCAACTGGAACAAAAGCAATGACTACATGATGCTGCCTGATCACTGTGAAGTGATTTCCTCTGGACCTCTTTCCTCTGATTTGCTGAAGCTGGGATTGGAGCTGGACGCTGGAGGCAGACTCCGCCACACACTCAGAGGCCTCTGCCTGAGCAGGAGCCAGTAACAAGTGCCGGCTGGGCCTCAAGGGACTCCACTGAGCCTAAGGGCTGTGCCGGTCACAGGGTCCTGGAGTGAAGTGCCGCCTGGAGTAGCAAGTCTAGAGGAAGAGACCCACTGCCGCCAACACAGACTTCTGTTCATCAGCAGCAGCAAGTAGAGCTGCCGTGGGTCTCAGTGGGAGGAGGCTGCACCGGGCAGTGACAGATCAGTTTGATGTCAAGCTGCTTGTGTCAGTAACTCTGACACTCCCGCTCCGCAGGTTCCACTCAGCATCAGAATTAAACGATGAAGTGTCAGAAGTCACAGCTCCTCCATTAGCCCAGCACTTCCCAAACCCCACCCTGGACTCCACCTGTCCTACTGCGCCCTCTACTGTGGCAGATATGTTGACTGACTGACTGTATTAATAAATGAGTGACCAACTGACTGTATAAGTGACTCTGTGACTATGTGTATAAGTGACTGACTGTATAAGTGACTGTGTTACTGACTCTATTAATGACTGACTATAAGTGAGTGAGTGACTGACTGACTTACTGTATTAATGAATGACTGACTGACTGTATAAGTGACTGTGTGACTGACTGTATAAGTGACTGACTATAAGTGAGTGAGTGACTGACTTACTGTATTAATGAATGACTGACTGACTGTATAAGTGACTGTGTGACTGACTGTATAAGTGACTGACTGACTGTATAAGTGACTGTGTGACTGACTGTATAAATGACTGACTATAAGTGAGTGAGTGACTGAATGACTTACTGTATTAATGAATGACTGACTGACTGTATAAGTGACTGTGTGACTGACTGCATAAATGACTGACTATAAGTGAGTGAGTGACTGACTGACTGACTGACTGACTGACTTACTGTATTAATGAATGACTGACTGACTGTATAAGTGACTGTGTGACTGACTGCATTAATGAATGAGTGACCGACTGACTGTATGTGACTCTGTGACTGATAGGCTGAGTGTATAAGTGACTGACTGACTGTATACGTGTGTGTGTGACTGAGTGGCTGATTGTATAAGTGACTGACTTACTGACTGTAAAAGTGGCTGTGTGACTGACTGTATAAATGACGGACTGTATAAGTGAGAGACTGACTGATTGTATAAGTGACTGACTGAGTAACTGACTGACTGACTGTGTATGTGACTGTATAATTGAGAGAATGACTGGCTGACTGTATAAGTGACTGTCTGACTGTATAAGTGGCTGACTGAGTAACTGACTGACTGACTGTATATGTTACTGTATAATTGAGAGACTGACTGGCTATATAAGTGACTGTGTGACTGTATAAGTGAGTGAGTGACTGACTGTATAAATGACTGTGTGAATGATTATAAGTGAGTAACTGGTTGGCTGACTGCATAAGTGACTGTGTGGCTGACAGACTGACTGTGTAACTGACTGACTGACTGTATAAATGACTGTGTGACTGTAAAATTGAGTGACTAAGTGACTGGATAAGTGACTGTGTGACTGTATAACTGACTGACTGACCGACTGACTGACTGACTGTGTGACTGATTAGCTGACTGTATAAGTGACTGACTGACTGACTGACTGACTGACTGACTGATTGATTGACTGACTGTGTGACTGACTGACTGTGTGACTGACTGACTGACTGACTGTGTGACTGACTGACTGTGTGACTGACTGACTGACTGAGTGTGTGACTGATTAGCTGACTGTATAATTGACCGTGTGACTGACGGGCTGACTGTATAACTAAGTGCCTGACTGATTATATAAGTGACTGTGTTACTGTATAATTGAGTGACTAACTGACTGTATAAGTGACTTTGTGACTGTATAAGTGACTGACTGACTGACTGACTGATTGTATACGTTACTGTGTGACTGGCTGACTGACTGACTGACTGACTGACTGACTGACTGATTTTATAAGTGACTGTGTGACTGATTGACTGACTGTATAATTGAGTGACTAACTGACTGTATAAGTGACTTTGAGACTGTATAAGTGACTGACTGACTGACTGACTGACTGATTGTATACGTTACTGTGTGACTGGCTGACTGACTGACTGACTGACTGACTGACTGACTGACTGATTGTATAAGTGACTGTGTGACTGATTGACTGACTGTATAATTGAGTGACTAACTGACTGTATAAGTGACTTTGAGACTGTATAAGTGACTTTGTGACTGTATAAGTGAGTGACTGACTGATTGTATAAGTGACTGTGTGACTGTGTAAGTGACTGTATAAGTGAGTGGCTGACTGATTGTATAAGTGACTGTGTGACTGTTTAAGTGACTGTGTGACTGTATAAGTGACTGACTGACTGTAAAATCCCTGATAGCAGCCACATTTGAGTTTTGCTCTTACTTCTCAGTAACAGCATCGGCCAGTGTAGTGTGGGCTGGATATGGGCCAAATGTCATGACCCGGGTTTGACTGACGTTATGGTATGTGTTGTGTGTGCCAGACATAGGCCAAATGTCGGCATCTGCCCCATATAAAGTGAACCTGTGGCTGAGTTGAGGAAGCCACACTCATCATGAGTCAACACCGTCATTCCAGACCCAGTGTGGGCCAAAAGAGAACTGGGCCAAATATACTCTGCTATCTGTGAAGTGACTGAGAAGTGTATGTGACTGATTAAGATTCTCACTGAGTGACACTTCAGTAGTTGATTAGCACCTGTACCCACAGATAGCACACCCCCAATGAGCACTGATTTAAAGTCTTTTCTGTGATCAGAAGGAAAGAGCCTTTATTGTTTTAACTGTATTTGTATTAACCCTCTCCCTTCCAGGGCTGGGAATAACTGGACAGTAATCTCAATCCGGCTCAACTTTCCACTTACAAACTTGTGAATATGCCAGAGGTGTTTACACTGTGTAATCCCCTTCTGAGGAGGGGTGGGGTGGAGCCCAGACAGCCGTGGAAGCACTGATGCTGCTGTCACCGAGCCCCAGTTTCTGAGACAAGGCCATTTAAGAGCTGAAACCTCCCCAAGCACAGTGTCAAAATAAATCTTGTGTGAGCTTAACACATCACGGTTTCTGCCCGTCTGAGCTAAACGCCCGGTCGACAGTGTGCATGCACCGATGAGCATTAAGCTCACCCCAGACACAGGGAATCAAGCAGAGAGGAGAACACCACTGAGAGGCCGTTCCAGAGATGCCCAAGAACAATCTGGAACACTTTAAAGGTGTTGTCCATGATTTTAATCCCACTTTACATAAAATTCAGAGAATGTTTCCATATCACATGCTACTTTTGTGGTCTGTCTGTGCGCTAGAAAAAGGTCCAGTGTTTGTACGCATCCTTGGCTCAGTAAATGGGAAACAAATTAAGTGTTTCTGTCCAAACTAGCTCTGGCAATCTCTCTCTCTCTCTCTCTCTCTCTCTCTCTCTCTCTCTCTCTCTCTCTCTGTGTGTGTGTGTGTGTGTGTGTGAGCCACGGCCAAGGAGTCATCTGGATGGTGGAGAGACTCCAAGTGCTGAGAAGCATGAACGGAGATGAGGATGTTGCTCTATTCCTGCTCCATAGGGGGGTAACACTGACTTATTTTTGCTGTTACAGTTACATTACTTAAGGTGGAACTGACTCTAAATTCAGGAGAGCGCTAACTGCATGAAAGTAAACGCAGAGGGAAAGTGCTACAAAACTAAACAGCTCGAGTTACACATGAGTTTCTGTGGGAATTCAAACAGTGAATAAACACTTACAGACAATTTACACTTCAGACACCAACAAGATACAGTCGCTTCTTACTCACACACACCGCTCCACCTTAAAAGATACAGTCGCTTCTTACTCACACACACCGCTCCACCTTAAAAGATACAGTCGCTTCTTTCTCACACACACCGCTCCGCCTTAAAAGATACAGTCGCTTCTTACTCACACACACCGCTCCACCTTAAAAGATACAGTCACTTCTTACTCACACACACCGCTCCACCTTAAAAGATACAGTCGCTTCTTACTCACACACACCACTCCACCTTAAAAGATACAGTCGCTTCTTACTCACACACAACGCTCCACCTTAAAAGATACAGTCGCTTCTTACTCACACACACCGCTCCACATTAAAAGATACAGTCGCTTCTTACTCACACACACCACTCCACCTTAAAAGATACAGTCACTGCTTACTCACACACACTGCTCCACCTTAAAAGATATAGTCGCTTCTTACTCACACACACCGCTCCACATTAAAAGATACAGTCGCTTCTTACTCACACACATCACTCCACCTTAAAAGATACAGTCGCTTCTTACTCACACACACTGCTTCACCTTAAAAGATATAGTCGCTCCTTACTCACACACACCGCTTCACCTTAAAAGATACAGTCGTTTCTTATTCACACACACACCGCTCCACCTTAAAAGATGTGGAGCTTCTAAATAAACACAAACTGGAAGGAGGAGTTTGTTTCACTGTGAGAACAATAGCTCTTCCAACTCATTGACACTGCCTTTAAGGAGAATCCCTCCCCCCACAATCAGGAGATCTTTCCCGAACAAGATGAGAGCAGAGCTGTATGAAATATCAAGCACGGTTACAGGGAGTCCCCACGGCCCACTTTCACACAGGGCAGGGTTGATTCCTATCAGGATAATGCATTCTGGAGGCCAGGCTGTAAAACACACGGCCAAGGTGACCGGAGCGCTCCCGGATCTTGCCGGGGCTCAGTCACAGTCTGCTTGTTATTAAAGGTCAGCACACGCACTGAGTCATCTTCGGTTATCAGCCCCCCGCACCTTTAAGCCTCGCATATTTCTCCCGGCTTTGGGCCGAGCACTATTTCCTCTGATTGTCAGCCGCCTTCATGTGCCATTGCTTTTTTATTTAAAGATGTGATAGCACATTGAGGCAGCGCTCGTGTCCCGATCCTCCGCAGAAACAAGATCAGATCATTGAGTCTATGCCATTAGCACATGGCCTTCAAATTTCTGTCAGACTGTAAATTCGTCCTGAACTGGAAGTCACCTGTCCCACAGTTTTTTTTTTTAATATATATATCTCTATATACACTCATTCTTTCATTCATTGTCTGTAACACTTGTCGAGTTCACAAGGAAGGATCACACCCAGTCCTTTACAGGGCAACACACACTCACACCTACGGACACTTTTGAGTCTCCAATCCACCTACCAAAATGTGTTTTTGGAGCATAGGAGGAAACCAGAGCACCCGGAGGAAGCCCACGCAGACACAGAGAGAACACATCACATTCCTCACAGACAGTCACCTGGAGGAAACCCACGCAGACACAGAGAGAACACACCACACTCCTCACAGACAGTCACCCGGAGGAAACCCACGCAGACACAGAGAGAACACACCACACTCCTCACAGACAGTCACCCGGAGGAAACCCATGCAGACACATAGAGGACACACCACACTCTTCACAGACAGTCACCCGGAGGAAACCCACGCAGACACAGAGAGAACACACCACACTCCTCACAGACAGTCACCCGGAGGAAACCCACGCAGACACAGGGAGAACACACCACACCCCTCACAGACAGTCACCCGGAGGAAACCCACGCAGACACAGGGAGAACACACCACACCCCTCACAGACAGTCACCCGGAGGAAACCCACGCAGACACAGAGAGAACACACCACACTCTTCACAGACAGTCACCCGGAGGAAACCCACGCAGACACAGAGAGAACACACCACACTCCTCACAGACAGTCACCCGGAGGAAACCCACGCAGACACAGAGAGAACACACCACACTCCTCACAGACAGTCACCCGGAGGAAACCCACGCAGACACAGGGAGAACACACCACACCCCTCACAGACAGTCACCCGGAGGAAACCCACGCAGACACAGGGAGAACACACCACACCCCTCACAGACAGTCACCCGGAGGAAACCCACGCAGACACAGAGAGAACACACCACACTCTTCACAGACAGTCACCCGGAGGAAACCCACGCAGACACAGAGAGAACACACCACACTCCTCACAGACAGTCACCCGGAGGAAACCCACGCAGACACAGAGAGAACACACCACACTCCTCACAGACAGTCACCCGGAGGAAACCCACGCAGACACAGAGAGAACACACCACACTCCTCACAGACAGTCACCCGGAGGAAACCCACGCAGACACAGAGAGAACACACCACACTCCTCACAGACAGTCACCCTTTCAGGTTAGTTTTTCTGATTAAACTTCAGTAAGTTTTATAATCCAGTTTTTTCCAGTGCCTTTCAGTAAGAAGAGGGTTTCCCTGATCTCTCAAACACAGTCTACAGTTAAGCACAGTGTAGACGCAAAGACAACTGACTTTAGCGCGCACAACACCTTCACCCCCTGTTTTGTATCTGTCTCTGGGGAATTAAGGGTCAGTAAAAGCCAGAAACTAAGGCAATTAGTTCAGAAACAACTGCAGATGGATTCTAGTGTAAAAGTGTAAATGGTCATCAGTGAAAAGCTCTGACCTCGAAGTCTTCTCCTCTCCACGGTCTTTTAAAAGACATTGTGTATTTTTTTTTGTCTGAGTTCATAAGCAGTTGATAAGGGCCCTCTGTAGGAACACAGAACACTTTGAAGGACTTAGCCCATCACTAATTACCAGATAACCCTTTAATACTGGAGAACAGAGACAGCCGGGGTTTAATTGCTGTAGCTGGGAACAAAGAGGTCTCACAGTCTGACCCTGAGTGTCTGTAATAGAAAGTAAGACGTGTGGTGGATCTGGGCCTGATGCTGTATATTTTATTCATTCATTCATTGTCTGTAACCCTTATCCAGTTCAGGGCAGTGGTGGGTCCAGAGCCTACCCGGAATCACCGGGTGCAAGGCTAGAACACACCCTGGAGGGGGCACCAGTCCTTCACAGGACAACACACACTCACACATTCACTCACACACTCACACCTACGGACACTTTTGAGCCTCCAATCCACCTACCAACGTGTGTTTTTGGAGCGTGGGAAGAAACCGGAGCACCTGGAGGAAACCCACGCACACACAGGGAGAACACACCACACTCCTCACAGACAGTCACCCGGAGGAAACCCACACAGACACAGGGAGAACACACCACACTCCTCACAGACAGTCACCCAGAGGAAACCCACGCAGACACAGGGAGAACACACCACACTCCTCACAGACAGTCACCCAGAGGAAACCCACGCAGACACAGGGAGAACACACCACACTCCTCACAGACAGTCACCCGGAGGAAACCCACGCAGACACAGGGAGAACAAGTAAATGTTCTGCTGTTCACACTGTCTGTGTAATGTCACCTATATTTGGCATCAGTGTGAACAGATCACGGTCCTAAACTGAGCCGCATGCACAAAGGATGATGCTTCAGCTGCTGACCAGAAGGAAATGTCCATCTGTTTCATACAAAGCCCTTTCGCTTTTGAATGAATAAATGCGACCAAACTGCGCAGCGCTGTGTCACAAAACCTCCATTTTCTTTATTCCACATGAGCTCTACGTTAAAAACAGAGAATTGATTAAAGACTGTAGAGAATATTAAAATGTGAA
The DNA here is from genome assembly GCF_029633855.1 of Hoplias malabaricus. Classification (NCBI taxonomy): domain Eukaryota; kingdom Metazoa; phylum Chordata; class Actinopteri; order Characiformes; family Erythrinidae; genus Hoplias; species Hoplias malabaricus. The sequence goes on along the minus strand of NC_089803.1, from coordinate 71,747,452 downwards.
CGGATGTTTCTCTCACTCCAAGAGCACATTTCCCAGGTCTCTCACCAACACGAGGTCAACAAAGTGAAGCAGAAGAGTTTAAAATCTCCTTGATCCACATTTATACAGCTTCATGCAGAAAAAACAATATAAAACTGATATAAAACAACGACGGTCCTGTGTGTTTTATAAAGAACCATTTAGACAAAGAGTTTTATTTTCTCATCAATGATTTCACAGGGAGTGATGTAAAAGTCACATGAATTCCGATCAGCTCGTTCAGACAGAGTCACATTGCCACAGATCGGATACGGATCGGATCTCAATACCACTTTTCACCATATGATTTGGACCAAATCGGATTTGGGCCACTTTTATCTGCTGTGTAAATGTAGCCAAACTGTGCTTTGATTTGTTTAGATCAGATGAAATCATCCATTCACTCTCTCTCTCTCTCTCTCTCTCTCTCACACACACACACACACACACACACACACACACACACTTGTGGACAGTTGGACTGTAGGAGGAAAGAAGAGCACCTGGAGGAAACCCACCGAGACCCTGCAGCTGTGGGGGAGAGACTCTGCGCCACCCAATTAAAGTCTACTTTTATTTGCGCTCTTTATGTAGTAGAGCAGTGTGTGGGTTTCCTCCGTTGGTTCTGTGACCTGTAAAAACAGTCCAGACGCCAAAAACATCCCAGAGAATTTATAACAAGTCTGCAGCACTTTTCTGATTGGGAGCAAAGGTCAAAGAAACGAAGGGGTTAAAGAAATGTGTCCAGAAGTTTGTCCAGTCAAACTGTTTTTGTAGTTCTCCTCGTATGCGAACGACTCGGAGACTGGCAGCAGTTGTCAGAGACGGGAGAGACGTGAAGGAGCGAAGGGATGGAGAGACAGCGAGAGCGAGGGAAGAGCGGGGGCCGAGGTCAGAGCGCTAATGGGAGCGCTGCAGCCAGTGGCGGCTGGTGAAACATATTCTAGGCGGCGGCTGTTTGTGACACACTGTCAGTTACAACAAGCATCACAGTACAATTTAACACACACTGCAGGACACCTACGCTCTTAACTCACATTAAAAACGAATCAGAAGACTAATAGTTATCGAATTGATCATAAATTGCAGCTCTAAAGTGCTCAGATATAAGGTGCATTATAGAAATCATTACATTTCAGAGCGGTTCAGACACACACAGATATATCCACACAAACACTACAGAGACAAGATTAGGGATTTCTAGAGTGCTATATATTATTGGATCATACTATAATCTACACAGCGGGACGGTGGCGCAGCAGGTAGGTGTCGCAGTCACACAGCTCCAGGGACCTGGAGGTTGTGGGTTCGATTCCTGCTCTGGGTGACTGTCTGTGAGGAGTGTGGTGTGTTTTCCCTGTGTCCGTGTGGGTTTCCTCCGGGTGACTGTCTGTGAGGAGTGTGGTGTGTTCTCTCTGTGTCTGCGTGGGTTTCCTCCGTTTGCTCCGGTTTCCTCCCACAGTCCAAAAACACATGTTGGTAGATGGATTGGCGACTCAAAAAAAGTGTCCGTAGGTGTGAGTGAATGTGTCAGTGTGTGTCGCCCTGTGAAGGACTGGCGCCCCCTCCAGGGTGTGTTCCCGCCTTGCGCCCAATGATTCCAGGTAGCCTCTGGACCCACCGCGACCCTGAACTGGATAAGGGTTACAGATAATGAGTGAATGAATATATCTACACACTTAAAAATCCTGGTTCTACAAGGGTTCTCTGGTAAAAAAAAACGGTCCTATATAGACCTCTGTGACATGATAAAGGGGTTCTTCAAACTGATGGAGATTGTGCTTCTATATGGCAATTTAGGAACCATTTAGGTGCCGTCAGGAACCCTTCTCTAAAAAGGTGCTATGTAGAACCATCTACAGTATCCACAGTATAGAACCTTGAACACTTGAGGAACATTTTGCATCATTAAGGGGTTCGTCAGATCAAGAGAAATGTGCTATAGATGGTTCTATACAGCACCTTTTAGAAAAAGGTTCAATACGGCACCAACAACGGTTCCTCTGCTGTAACAAACTTCACATCGTAACAAAAGAAGAACCTTTTTGGTGCCACATAGAACCCTTTTCTGAAAGGTGCTGTATACAACCAGCAATAACACGTTCTCCATCAATCTTTAGAACCCCTTCATATCAAACCATTTCCTTTAATGAAGAACCCTTTAATTAGATTGTTTACAAAGGTAAACTGGTGTGTGTGTGTGTGTGTGTGTGTGTGTATCTGATGGAATCCTGTGTCTTGATTAATCACCAATAATCATCAGGTCTTTACTCCAACACTAACAAACTCTGATTGGGGCGACAGACGAAGCACCCCGAGGCATCAGATTCGAGGACTCTGATTGGCTAAATTTATGTGTGTCTTTTCTCTCAGCGTCTGTTTCTGATTGGCTGAGATTCTGCCCTCACCAGGCGCTAGAAAACATCACACGGTATCAACAGAAATGAAAAGGAAGCTCCCTTTTCTCAATATCTTTAATATAATGCGCATCGTTTTACATTTGTAACAAGTTCATGTCTCAAATAAGTTTTTAACCGTTATAGAAAAATGTACTGTATGTCCATCATGTGCCTCAGTTTGAGACGGTTTACAAAGACTGCAGCTCCAGGCACTGAAGGGTTTAAGAGATGAGATTAGAGCCGAAGGATTTATCACTGAAGGAGTGCAGTTTTCACGCAGCAAGAGCTGCATCTGAATTACATCCTGCATTATTCAACATTGTCTTAACAAGTTTGAAGTAAAGACACTTAGCCTTATAAAGCAGAGCTTATGAGCCTGCACTCACACACACAACATCCAGTATTCACGCCCCAGGAATGATAATAGATGTGCTGGTCTTCTTCTGATCTCAGACCCAGAGTTTCACTACTTCCTGCTGCTGATGTGTAATGGCAGCAGTTGAAAAAAATTAGGTTCGGGGTCAAAAACATTCATTCTGATCAACAGAGCACATGACTAGAATCATAATCACCATATGGACTGTGTTTATCTTTCCTCTGATTAATCACAACAGGTGTCAGCACTGACCACTCCACACTTTGCTCTAAATAACCTCTACTGCTCACTCCATAACAAGCACGACAGGTCTGTCCCAAAACCTAGTGAGCTGTCGACATAAAGAGCTTTTCACGTCATAGTGTTCATGCTCCCGACACGTCCCAATTTTTACACACCTTAAATACGCTGCCTACTGAGATACCTTAATCTAGCTGAATGTTAAGGCGGCACTGAACTGTTCCTCAGCTGTGAAGGCTATTCCAATCACACAGCGCTAGCACAACTGCTGTCTATTTTGCTATTCTCCCAGAGAAAATATAATTAAGATCACAGTTAAAACAGGAAGACTAGAATCCACGACACTGGCCACTGAGGAAAGTAAACACCAATCGCATGCACTGGGCGAGAACAAGCTGTAGCCAGTGCCTACTTAGGGAGCTCAGTAGGTTTAGGGACATACCCTGTGACTTCTACAGTGAAAAGAGACATGGAGCACACAGAGAGCCTTGCTTCTGCTCTGATTTATTTCTCGGCACAGTGTGAATGTGCACACACCGGGACTCCTCTATCACCGGAGTTACACTGAGAGAGAAAGCTAATTCTGCTGTCGATGTAATATCCCAATTTAACTACCCCACTAGGGGTTATCGGTTAATTTATAGAACTGTATCCTATTGATATCCCACAGTTACATATCTGTGCTCTGAAAAATCCTTGGGTGACAGTGGTGTTCTCTTACACTCAGACCTCCACTTGGGAGTTATTTCACTGTGGATCTGGGCATAGATTTTCTGAAACAGTAACACAAACTGTGCGCACATCTTGCAGCTTCTCGCATCTGCACATCTGCTCTGGAGTTTAAGCAGTAAAGCTGGAGGAGGAGGTGATTATGTAGAAACCAGTGTAAGCTAGATTTAGAATAGATTTAGAATAGATTTAGAATTCAGCCCTCCTCCTAAAGCTGATGCATCACACAGAGGGAGAGACTTGGTACTTTTGGTGCTTTTCCACTGCATGGTACCCATTCAGTTCTACTCTACTCATGTAGAACTGGGTTGGTTTTCCACTATAAATCTCCCCTTATCCAGAAATGTGTCCAGTGTCATCTCTAACCCCGTCTCTAAGGGGAACAGTAGGCTTTGGAAACCACAACAACGGCGGCGGTAACGTTAAGTGGTGTTTACTCATGGTGTATCGGCGTGTTGTTGTTGTTTGGGACTGAACACAGCTCCGTCATCAGTTCAGACAGATCAGTAGAGTTTGTTCCTTCCTTGTTGCAGCGTCCAGCTCTCGCTGGATTCTTTCGTCGGCCACCGATCCAAGGAGCGTTTGAACCTCTTCAAAAGAACACGGCGTCATTTTACGAGCTGCCGTCGTGAGTCGGATAAAAACAAACGTGATCTCTGCTGCAGCTGGAGATTTTACAGATGGAGAGTTGGTGCTGGTCGTCTGCGTTGCGTGGCGTAGAGTGACGACTCTCTCTGGACGATCAGCGCTCTGCAAGGTTTACACCCCACGGTTTAGTCCCTACTCGACTCGCTCTGAACCACGAGAGAACAGCCACTAAACAAGAACCCGCTTCCAGAACCAGGACCTGATTCACCTGGTGGAGGAGTGAGAGTCGAGTCGGGACCCTGCAGTGGAAAGGCAATGATTTTTATTTTGCTCTGATGTGAATCAGAGGAGGATGGGTTCCTCTCAGTGGTTCTTCCTGTTGCCTCAGTGCCATTCACCTAGGGCTCAGACCCAGAATTCTGTAAAACTACTTTGTGAAAACTCCAGCTTTAAACAGCTTTTTAATTATTTCACTTCAGTTTTATTTATAAACTACAGGCTTCTGAAAGCATCTACTCTTCACCTGAAACTGCTGCAGCAGTCTTAACCCATCAGGCCTGTTGTCTCCTCTACTGCTCGTGAGAGCCTCACTTCCTCCTCAAATCTGAATAAAGGCACAGTCAGCATAATCCCAACTCTGCAGACGTGAACTGTGGAGCGTTTCCTGGCGTTCCAGAGCACGCCCCATTCACACTGCTCCATTTCCAGCTCTGTAAATGTCTTACCCCTCTTTTGCAATGCAAATGGCTTGCTGCATTATGTTTACTGTCACAGGTTTGCTATTTTAAGAAAGGCAGCGAACTCGTCCTCTCCTCCTGGTGCAGCATGGGGCAAAGGTCCTCCAGAGACAGAGGGAGAAGCAGGAGTGAGAAAGAGCACGGGGGAATGTTTCTATTCTGAATGAAGGAGGTGGGGCTGTAAACAGACCTCGGTGGTATTTAGGTGGCATTTAGCGTCGCTGCCTGAGGGCAAGAAACAGGAGAGGGACACCGTGGCCTTATTAGTGTAGCAGGTAATTACCCAGGCTTTCATTTCTCCAACTTAAACAGCACTGATAAAGATGTCAACACCTGCAGAAGGGCTTTATCAGAGAGTCTCCACTCTTTGCTGCAGGTAAACAGACCCCCAGCAAAAAACGTTGAAGGCGGAGTTGGAACTGAACTTAAATGATTTTAATTCAAATACAGTTTTTGTCAGATTCAGAGAATGTTTCCTCACCATTCGCTGCTCTCCGCTCTGAGTGCGCTTGGAAAAGGTCCAGTGTTTGTACGTAGCCCTGGCTATGTACATGGGAAAAAAACTAAGGGTCTTGTTCTGAAAAGGCTCAGAAACGCACTCTCTCTCTCTCTCTCTCTCTCTCTCTCTCCAAAAACATTGTCTGAAAGCGTTTGGACAGTGGAGAGACCTCTGAACGTTCAAAAGCATGAAAAGGGTTGAGGATATTGCTCTATTCATGCTCCATATGTAATATTTACATATTTTTCTAAGGTGGAACATACTACAAATTCAGAACCATTCCTTCACAGGGTGACACACACTCACACATTCACACCTATGGAAACTTTTGAGTCACCAATCCACCTACCACCGTGTGACCCCACGCAGACACAGGGAGAACACACCACACTCCTCACAGACAGTCACCCGGAGGAAACCCACACAGACACAGGGAGAACACACCACACTCCTCACAGACAGTCACCCGGAGGAAACCCACACAGACACAGGGAGAACACACCACACTCCTCACAGACAGTCACCCAGAGGAAACCCACACAGACACAGAGAGAACACACCACACTCCTCACAGACAGTCACCCAGAGGAAACCCACGCAGACACAGGGAGAACACACCACACTCCTCACAGACAGTCACCCGGAGGAAACCCACACAGACACAGGGAGAACACACCACACTCCTCACAGACAGTCACCCAGAGGAAACCCACGCAGACACAGGGAGAACACACCACACTCCTCACAGACAGTCACCCGGAGGAAACCCATGCAGACACAGGGAGAACACACCACACTCCTCACAGACAGTCACCCACAGGAAACCCACACAGACACAGGGAGAACACACCACACTCCTCACAGACAGTCACCCGGAGGAAACCCACACAGACACAGGGAGAACACACCACACTCCTCACAGACAGTCACCCGGAGGAAACCCACGCAGACACAGAGAGAACACACCACACTCCTCACAGACAGTCACCCGGAGGAAACCCACACAGACACAGGGAGAACACACCACACTCCTCACAGACAGTCACCCGGAGGAAACCCACGCAGACACAGAGAGAACACACCACACTCCTCACAGACAGTCACCCGGAGGAAACCCACGCAGACACAGAGAGAACACACCACACTCCTCACACACACCTCCGGTTGTGTGTCCGACACCGGCCTTGGAAACTTGGAGAGCACTGCAAACGGCACAGCGGGGGCGACCCAGAGAGGGCTGGAGTGAGTGGTGAGTTCGCTCGGTCCGACAGAATGAGCCCACGCTGAAGCAATGCTCACTGCCGGTCTCAGTAATCCGACTGTCACTCAGAGGGGACACGTCTGGGAGCTGTGAAGGGTTGAGGTCACATCAGAAGACCCTTTGTCGCATACATTTAGCTGGAAGACAGTAACCCACCACTGTATCAGTCCACTCTGTGAAGCAGAAGAAATCACCCTCTCAGAGCCACTGTCCAGCCATCACCGGCCAAATCACAAGGCTATCACTGGTCAAAACAGAGCATGCACGGACACCAAGAGCTCTGAAACCGCATGACCACACACTCAGCCACACACAGACAGTCACCCGGAGGAAACCCACACAGACACAGGGAGAACACACCACACTCCTCACAGACAGTCACCCGGAGGAAACCCACGCAGACACAGAGAGAACACACCACACTCCTCACAGACAGTCACCCGGAGGAAACCCACGCAGACACAGAGAGAACACACCACACTCCTCACACACACCTCCGGTTGAGCGAGTGTCTTCAGAGCAGGAGCAGCACCGTTGTTTTGGGTGCATTGTGAGGGTTTTTCCCCAGAATTAAAGGAATAATTTCCAGAGTGTTAGATAACAGCTCCATTCCAACTCATCCGGAGATTACTGCCACAGTCTGATACAGTAATGTGGGGAACACTGACACCAAGCCCCACTGCCCACCTACCCATTACCAAAGAGCTGGCAGGAGATGGAGAGGATGGAGCGGAATGGAAGGCGGGGGCGGGGGAAGAGAGAGCAGACCCAGTGATGCAGCTGTCAGATCACAGAGTGCTGAAAAGCACAGCCCACAATAAAAACTAGATAAAAAAGACTCATTGCTTTCATCTCCATGAAGGCTCCGTCCTGTTTGTGTTCTTTCCCGGTGGAAGATATCCGTCCGCCTGCTCACGCCCTGCAACGGAGGAAAGACACCGGCCTTGGAAACTTGGAGAGCACTGCAAACGGCACAGCGGGGGCGACCCAGAGAGGGCTGGAGTGAGTGGTGAGTTCGCTCGGTCCGACAGAATGAGCCCACGCTGAAGCAATGCTCACTGCCGGTCTCAGTAATCCGACTGTCACTCAGAGGGGACACGTCTGGGAGCTGTGAAGGGTTGAGGTCACATCAGAAGACCCTTTGTCGCATACATTTAGCTGGAAGACAGTAACCCACCACTGTATCAGTCCACTCTGTGAAGCAGAAGAAATCACCCTCTCAGAGCCACTGTCCAGCCATCACCGGCCAAATCACAAGGCTATCACTGGTCAAAACAGAGCATGCACGGACACCAAGAGCTCTGAAACCGCATGACCACACACTCACAGATGGGGATTATATGTTTAACAAGATCGTGAGGGTCTTCTGGGTCATCCACAAGCGAGAGAAACTAGAGCAGACTGATGAAGAGGATGACGGTCAGCTCGGAAACTATAGCCACAGGATATGTTACAGGAAACCTTGCTAAGTACTGGACTCCAAGACTGTCAGAATCTATTATTTCAGCCAGGGTGGAGATCCCACAACTCAGCGCTCACACAGTGCTCGGAGAAAGCATGAGCATGGACCCACACGGCACTCCTGGGAGCGCAACACATGGATCTCTTATCTGCTCCACAGAGACAGCACCCGCACCTGGGGGCAGCCAGGTTTAGGGTGAATCCCATTTCCCACCCTGCCCTCTGTTTAACCTAAGGGTTTGAGGTCTCAGTTGTGGTTGGGATAGACACATGATATATATATGACACAGAGGCACACTCCAAACAGAGGGTCCAGACGCCTTGTGAATCATCGGTGAGATGCTGCATTCCAGAGGAAAGATAAAACAAAAAGGAGATCTCCTTAATGTCTCAGCAGAATTTTTGTAATGTTAATGTACTGTGTCTCAATAGAGCAACTCTTTCTATGGACGACAAATGTCAGACCTTGGATCTGACAATAAAGTATTATCTATCTATTTATCTATCTATAGATAACAACGAGATCAGATGGAAAAACAAGAATACTTTAGTTTAAGTCTCATGCTGCTCAAATATGTCTCCCGAGACTAAGACCTCAGTGATCTCACACGTGTCTCCTCTGGAGTTTCAGTGGAGATCTCAGTAGAGTCTGAAAATGGGCTCAGATTTGCCAGATGAACTATACCCTACTCTCTCCTTTATCCCTCTGTTGTGTCTCATGTCTCCTTTTTGTCTCTTTCTTATTTTCCTAAGGAATTTTAGAAGATTCCTCATTATGTGCCATTACAGAGCAACCTATGAGCAATAGAATTTTCCTTTAGGTTAGCAGCCAAAAAAACCCACAGATGTCAGTAATTTGTCTTTAAACTCTATGATCCCCAGTGTATTCTCTGAGTTTAATGCAGTAGCTGCTGATATCTCTGTAGTTAGACTTCCAGTGGAAAGGATGAGGTCAGTCAGCTTTAAACACAGATCTGGCTCAGCTTCCATTTAGTTACAGTACTTTGAAATTCATATGGTCTTGGTTTTGTCGTCTCTTTGGCGAGTGGTAAACAACGTACTTCACTAGTTTTGTACAGCTCACCTGCTTTTACAATTCACAAACGAGCAGTGTAATATGTTTTATAGGATGTGGAAACTGTGCTGATGGCAAATTTGTTGTGGATGTGCACTGCTTTAGATCTTTAAGATGATAATTGTCCATGTGGTATTTTTAAAGTAAAACACAAATTATTCATTCATTCATTGTTTGTAACCCTTATCCAGTTCAGGGTCGCGGTGGGTCCAGAGCCTACCTGGAATCATTGGGCGCAAGGCAGGAACACACCCTGGAGGGGGCACCAGTCCTTCACAGGGTGACACACACTCACACATTCACTCATACGCTCACACCTACGCACACATTTAAGTCTCCAATCCACCTACCAACGTGTATTTTTGGAGCATGGGAGGAAACCGGAGCACCCAGAGGAAACCCACAAAGACACAGAGAGAACACACCAACTCCTCACAGACAGTCACCCAGAGGAAACCCACGCAGACACAGGGAGAACACACCACACTCCTCACAGACAGTCACCCGGAGGAAACCCACGCAGACACAGAGAGAACACACCACACTCCTCACAGACAGTCACCCAGAGAAAACCCACGCAGACACAGGGAGAACACACCACACTCCTCACAGACAGTCACCCGGAGGAAACCCACGCAGACACAGGGAGAACACACCACGCTCCTCACAGACAGTCACCCAGAGCGGGACTTCAACCCACAACCTCCAGGACCCTGGAGCTGTGACAGAGACACTACGTGCTGCTTCATGGTGCCGCCCCAAAATACAAATTAATTTTGTTTAAATATAACTATAAAAACACTGAAACACATTGTGTAAATTACATCTAAAGACTTTAGATGTTCAATTATTCAAGTATCAGTGAATGTAGTAAATTTTCAGACGTCATCTGGCGCCCCACCTCAGGATGATGTCTGTTGCACAGCTTGAGAAACACTAAATTAATCAAATCAAGTTTTATTTGGATAGCGCTTTTTACAATGGATGTTGTCACCTACCCTCCTCTGGTCAATCTGCTTACAAATTACTGACACAAATAAAAGGACCCTATACCTCACATAGGGCTGCTGTTATGCTCATGTGACTGATACAATCATAGTATATATAATGGAAGAAATGATGATGACGATATCATTATTATTATTAATAGCACTAGTAGTAGTAATAGATAGGAGTCCATGAAAACTTCAGTGTTGGGTGAGCAGCTAGTTTAAGGGAAGTGGATTAGAATTCAAATGGATTAGAGCCCATTCGCCTGATGTGCGCGGAGGTGGACACTCAGACTCTGAAGCATGAAAACAGCAGCTGCTGGAGAGAGCCAGTTTAATCTTTACGTCTAATCTTGTTCACTACAGTCTTAGTTTTACCTGATCAAGCTTCTCTGAGCACAAACTTCAAACAGATTTCAGGATTCTCTCAAATTCCAAGCCTCAGGGCTCAAGAATACAGGCGTTCAGGGACATGTTTTTACTTACAGAGGAGAAATGGGCCTCGTGACTCTGCCCCCTAGTGGTTTGGAGGCTACAACACATTGAACATACCTTAACATGCACTAATATTAAAGGTGTAGGTCATTATTGCAATCAAAAAACACTTCCACCCCATGTGCTGCTCTGCAGTGGGTTTGCTCTGGAAACCACTCTAATGTGTTTACGAAGCCCCAGTGTCTGTAAATGGGTAAAAAAAAAAAGTGTCTGGGTCCAGTGCTAGGCTTTCTCTCTCTCTGCTCACGGCAGAGAAACGCCATCTGGAGGTTTTTAGACAACTCCAAACGCTGAAAAGCACCAACCGAGATGAGGATGTTGCTCTATTCCTGCTCCATAGGGGGGTAACACTGACTTATTTCTGCTGTTTCAGATCACTTAAGGTGGAAATGTCTCCAAACTCAGGAGACGGCTAACTGTATTAGCGACAGTGCTACAAAACTAAACAACCTGAGTTACAAAACAAATGAGTTTCTGTTGGAATTTAAACAGTGAAATAAATCTTAGACAAGTTATGATTTAAACATTCACAAACAACAATATTTTTTTTTTTTTGTCAAACACAACGATCCACCTTAAAAAGACACCTAGCTTCTGAATGTAAATGATATTTACATTTACATTCATAGCATTTAGCAGATGCTCTTATCCACACCGTCTCACTAAAGTGTTTAGTGTTCAGACAGAGTGTGTATCCTAGGGCCAGCGCTGATACTGAGGAAGAACAAAACCTAGTCAGTGCAATACACAACACATTCTCAAATAGTCAGTGCTCAAACCTAAAAAGCAAGGAGTTGAGTGCAGTACGGTCTGGGATGGTGTGCACTTAGATTAGTGCTCACTTAAACGTGTCACAAAGTCATGGGTCTTCAGTCTGCGTTTGAAAACCGTGAGAGAGTTCGCTGTTGGAAGCCAGTGGAAGTTCGCACCACCGTCTGGACGCCAGGTCCGAGAAGAGTCTCAGCGCTAGTCCTCCATGTGATTTTTGTGACGGCGGGTCGAGTCGAGCTGTACTTGAAGCCGGAAGGGCTCGAGGTGCGGCCCGAATCTTGACAATCGCCATAAAGCAGGGAGGGGCCGGTCCGTTCTTGGCTTTGTAGCCAGCATGAGAGTTTTAAACCTGATGCAGGCAGCTACAGGAAGCCAGTGAAGAGAGCGCAGCAGTGGAGTGATGTGGGTGAACTTTAGAAGATTGACGACAAGCCGTGCAGCTGCATTCTGGATCAGCTGAAGGGGCCTGATACCCGCAGAGGAACACCAGCTAGGAGTGAGTTACTGGACAAGCACCGGGGCAGCCTCCAGAGAAAGAAAGGATGTTGTATGGTAGGACCAGAGAAAACTGAGGTGGACACCACATGCCTTGCACTGTCATATTAGAAGTGTATTTAACGAGAGGTCCAAATTAATAATTAGGCTTAACGCTGCACTGTTAATGGTGGGCTGTATTTCCCAGGTTAATCTCAGAACTAATAACACACTGCATTTATTAAACACCGCTGAATGAATTCCGTAAACAGAATCACATTAAATGAAACAGAGCAGTCAGAGTACAAAGCGTTCAGAGGTGCTTTGCTGCATCAGCAGTGCATACATTCAGAAGCCTCTCCCATCTCTGTCCGATTGATCTGTATCGACAGTTCTCACCCCGTTAATGTTATAGACGACCTGCGGTAAAGTGACATGAGCCCACCTCCCCCCTGAATACTAATCCCTTCCCAACAGTACGTCAGGAAAAACGCAGGCTAGAAAACGGCCAAGTCAAAGTGAATTATTTTTTGGTACATAATCCCAAACAAACAAGTGAACCCCAGGGAGAACAGGATATGCCTCCTTCACATCTCCACAGCTTTTAACTCCCATTAAACTCCTCTCGGTCCCAATGGGTAGAAACAGGGACACCATCAGAAAGGTTAGTGCCAACAGTAAATGGGTTCTGTATCAAATACAAGAGGAAAGCAATGTCTGAGACTGAACAAAAGCTGCCAAAACCCAAAGTACACAGAGGTCTCCAAAGGACAGATGGTCTATTCACTCAGCGTCTGTGTTCAGATTTGATTTGTCCATGAATTACAGGGGGGGGGGGGGGGACAGGACACATGTCAAAAACCCTGTAGGACACTGACGTCTCCACTGTTCACTGTGAACTCTGAGGTCACTAAAAGGAACTATCATCGCAGTGTGATCCGTAAAGGAAGTGTAGGGGAGGGGGGGTTGCCTGGAACTCATAAGACGTTAGGCATAATCTTGCTTTAACCTCAAATAATACTGGACTGTCACCAGGAGAGGTGTGGAAAGGGTTAAATTACACATACACAGTGATGAAACTTGTGCCTCACCCAGACAATGGACTCAAAACACAAGAAATGAGCTTTTGAAGAAAGGAAGGGAAGATCTGTGTGGGTTTGTATGACACAGTCCAGATAAGCATTAGTTTTACTGACCCAGCATCTGACCTCCTGCCCCCAGCGCACACACACACACACACACACACGTCTCCCATCAGACTGCACAGAGATGATTGAAGTCCTGATGCTGTTGTGTTATGACTGTGGTTGCGCTGTACAACTGTGCTCAGACGCTAATTGAAGTGAGCTCATTGATTGGATGGTTATGTGAGAAATGAAGGGCACTAGAAATCTATACGTGCACTCACTGTGAGAGCCAGCTTAAGCCTCGCCACACTGAGTCCCACCAGGACGATTAAACCATCATTTAGAGCCAGCATCACAAATAACCACCTGCACAGACAGAGGATTTCAGGACCAACAGACAGACAGACACGCAGACAGACAGACAAACAAACGGACAGGCAGACAGACAGACAGACAAACAGACAGGCAGACAGACAGACACGCAGACAGACACGTAGACAGACAAACAGGCACACAGACAAACACACAGACAGGCAGACAGACAGACACACAGACAGACAGACAGACAGACATGCAGACAGACAGACAGACAGACAGACAGACATGCAGACAGACACGTAGACAGACAAACAGGAACGCAGCCAAACACACAGGCAGACAGACACGTAGACAGACACATAGACAGAAAAACAGACACATAGACAAACACACAGACAGGCAGACCGACACACAGACAGACATGCAGACAGACACACAGACAGACAGACCGACAGACAGACAAACAGACAGACACATAGACAGAAAAACAGACACATAGACAAACACACAGACAGGCAGACCGACACACAGACAGAAATGCAGACAGACAGACAGACAGACACGCAGACACACAGACAGACAGACAGACAGACAGACATGCAGACAGACAGACACATAGACAGACAAACAGGCACGCAGCCAAACACACAGGCAGACAGACACCTAGACAGACACAGAGACAGACAAACAGACACATAGACAAACACACAGACAGGCAGGACAACACACAGACAGACATGCAGAAAGACACGCAGACAGACAGACAGACAGACACGCAGACACACAAACAGACATGCAGACAGACAGACCGACAGACAGACAGACATGCAGACAGACACGTAGACAGAAAAACAGGCACACAGCCAAACACACAGGCAGACAGGCAAACAGACAGACACGTAGACAGACAGACACGTAGACAGACAGACATGCAGACAGACAGACAGACATGCAGACAGACACGTAGACAGACAAAAAGGCACGCAGCCAAACACGCAGACAGACAAGCAGACAGACAGACATACACGCAGACAGACATGTAGACAGACAAACAGACAGACAGACAGGAGTCAGGAGCACAGATGAAGGAATAATCAGAGGTTTGCATGAGGAAATACGATGAGAAACACAAAGCTCAGTGCTGCAGCACATTAATGTGTGAATCTGGAGCCCACCCACTCCAGTTTACAGTTTGCCGTGTGACCTGCCACATGGGGCCAACACTGAGACCTTGAATTGAGGCCAATATCAATATCTGCCCATGCTTTCCTTTAAGTGCATGTTCGCATTAATATGTCCATTGGTAGATCACCAACCCACACACTGTGAAACAAGACCCCCCCCCAGTTAGTTTTCTGGGCACTGCATAAGTCAGAAAACACGGAATAAAATGAGCCGCTCAAATTCTGCTCCACTTCTGACGTCAAGACTTTAGAATGGCCCCACCCCCTCGTCCGAGTCTGTCCAATCACAGCGCTGGACCCGTGTTTATGTGAGAGCACAAAGATGAGGTTAAACTCAGCAAAACAGACACAACGAGCGCGGAGAAATAAGAGCACTGAGTAAAAACGGAGAAGAAAGAGAACAGAGTGAAAACGGCTAAAAACCAGAGCTTCTGCTCCTCGCTCCTCACTGCTGTGCGCTCGGGGTCGGGGTGAACAGCGAGCGGCTCATTATCATTTAAAGGAACAGGTGCTGAAAGCGGGCGTTCTGAACAGGGGCTGTTTACACAGGGGGAGAACACTGCTGTGGGGCTCGTGGGGTTTGGACCAAAGCAGGTCACAGACGTTTCATTAAGAAACAGAACTGTGTTCCACTGTGGAGACGAGGAGCTTTAAAGTGAATGCCCTTCTTTGGATCTCTTTTTAATGATGGGAAAACACAGGGACACACTGGGACAATGGATCCAGACCAGAGAACCAAACGTTTCCCAGAATTGTCCTTGTTTATAACTGAGAATCCCTAAACTCTTGACTCCTGAATTTCAAAGCTGTAATTCTCTTTTCTGCAAACAGGTGTCGCAAATGTTCACTCATTCTAATCAGCTGTTATTCAGAGAGAGAGAGAGAGAGAGAGAAAGAAAGAAAGAAAGAAAGAAAGAAAGAAAGAAAGAAAAGAGAGGTTAAAAGTAGAAAGGCAGTGTTTATTTTGTGATGAAGATTATACATTAAAGAAGACCAAACCCCTCCTCCCTCCTACCCTTTTTCCTAACCTCTGCAATAGTTACACAGTGCAGTTTCCGCAGTGCTGAGCCTGGGGTAGCAAAAACAGAGTCCCTATTCTCCCTATTACAGCCCAGTGGAGCATCACAATGCTTTTGACCCTACAATAATAAGGTAAAAATATTACCTAGTGTTACTTTAATGCCCATGTTTGGTGTCTTTTTATCAGATGTCTCTTCTCTTCCCCCTCTCTCTCTCTCTCTCTGTTTCTTTATAAGGTAATAGCAGCATCACGCTATCTGACTCTTAAAGTCATGAACTATAGAGACAGGTCCATGGCCATTGAACGATGGCCGTTCTGGGTTTTAAACAATGTCCAGCGCCCCCTGGACATACACACTGAAGTAGACAGGATTGAAATGGCAAAGTGAAGTGTCTGTGACTCAAGACCTAGTTCTGCAGTGTTTTCCTGCTTTTATTTCACTGTTTAAACTCCACAAAAAGCAGCTTTTCCAAGGAAAAGTTCACGCGCACTTGGCTGAACCCTTTCGTCCGTCTTCGGAAAACTGCCGAATCTTTGCTAATGAACTAACGATGCCCTCCTCTCTTTCTCATCTCCGCCTCGGCTTTTTTCTTTTCATCATGTCTCTCTCTCATGTTTTGCGCGCAGGGGACGTCCCCATTTGTGGCCGGGATTAAAAATTTAGGGCTTAAAGGCAGACGGCTCCTGTTGTGAGAACACGCACCAACATCAACAACCGAAAAAGCAGGGACAGACACAAAGCACAGACGAGACGAACGAGGGACGAAGGGTCTGTCTGGAACTCTGGACTCCAACTGCATCCTCTGCTCAAGGTCCCAGGGAAAATCTAAATGTCCTAAAGGGTCATGGATCATACGTGAACATCTTTCACACAACCACTGTCCAATAGAAATCATCCAGAATTCCAGAACAACTTCCCAGTTTTCCAAATGGACTCCTGCCCCAGGCCAGTTCCACACTTCCCTGTCTTTAAGAGACGTGTTCCAGGCAGAGTTTCAGTGGTTAAATGATGTATGGCACTATTATCATTCATTCATTCATCTTCTGTGAGGAGGTTGATGGATTATGTAAGAAGTGCATGGGTTTATACTTCTGCGTTTGTGTCTACGTCACTCTGCAATTGCACCTCCACACCACTAGGGAATCTCAAAAGTCTTCACAATGTAGAATTACTTTTAGTAATCTTTAAAGTGCACTATTTAGGAAGTGGGTTGTAGTTTGGGACAGAGCAGTGTTTGCATGAGGTCCCAGGAAAGAAACAAATACAAAGCCGGCACGTTTTTCCCATGAGGTGCCAATTCCTGTTGGGTTCTTTTTACCCAGAGACATCCATCTTGTTTTTTTTCTACATTTTTATTTGTCCCTAACGTCCACACTACACTCTTAAAATTAAAGGTGCTACAAAAGGTTCTGTGAGTGATGCCATAGAGGAACCAGTTTTGGTTCCACAAAGAACCATTGTTGTTTAAGAGATGTGTGTGTATCAGCAAAAATGGTTCTTTACGGAACCAAAAGTGGTTCTTCTATGGCATCGCTTAAAGAACCTTTTGTAGCACCTTTATTTTTAAGAGTTTGTGTCTGAGGAAATCTCTCACCATGAATGTGCTGCCGTCTGCGTCTCTGTGTGTGGAGGGGAGGAGTTTATGTTTCTGTATTTCTTTGGTTCAACTTCAACAATGTCCCTCTGACTACTGACCAATCACAGTGGTTGCTGTCTGCGTCGATGTGGTGACAATTCTGGAGAGGTGCGCGTCAGGCTACAGTGTAGGGTTCACGTCGACAGAGCCTGCACATTGCCCGTGGCCCGAGTCTTGTCCAAGCTCTACTTACTAGTGTAGCATGCCGTGCTAAATCAGACGGGAATCGTTTATATACAGCATTCAAAAACACTTCACCTGATTACGTCTTCACTGTCCTCACCCCACCATACCCCTCACCCTCCAAAATCCAATTCCCAGAACACGATCAGTGAACAGTGATTATTGCATGAGGATATTATTCTTCCACACCAGCAAATTAGCTGCTGTTAATGGCACTAATCAGCCCCCGAGGGGATCACCCCGCAGCCGCTCGATGGGGATCAACGTCCTGATTACACAAGTGGATAACATGAGCTGAGATAAAGATCCATGATCATCGACTCGGGATGTTCAATATCTGCTTTAAAAATACCTCCTGTATAGGGTATAACCACAGACGACCAAGCGACCAAGCACTGCAGGACCCTCTAATGTCTCACTGTGTCTCCTGAAGTCTCCCAGGACAGTGGGACAGGCTCACACAGGGACATTTGGGGTTAAGTACTAAAAAAGTGAAAGGACAGCTATGCTCCCAGTGAAGCGGGCATTGAGGAGACCCCTCAGAGCTGTTCCTCTTCTCCTTCTTTAGCATTCAGGATCAGTCGTCCGTGGCTAATCTATTCCCCCTGTGCCCTGTGCTTTGATTATTTTCTCTCTGTGTTACACACCACTGATGAGTGTGATGAGGTGAGGGGAAGCTTATCCCTAGATTTAGGACGGATGCCCAGACAATCAGGTTGGTGTTAGTAATCAATAAGGCAAACAAGGTTCTCCCCGGGTTACGCAGAATGGCTCAGGCTCATTCCTTCAGGCTGCGCTCATATTGGTGAGAAATATACCAGACACTGAGACCCCCTGGAACAAGGAGGATGTAGGAGGGGTAATGGGCTGGGGTCTCTTCAGTTCTATGGCCACAGTTTAGCTGTGTTCTCTTGTTCCAGCCTCACTGTGCCCCTGTGCATAAAGCAAGGGT
Source organism: Hoplias malabaricus (assembly GCF_029633855.1). Taxonomy (NCBI): domain Eukaryota; kingdom Metazoa; phylum Chordata; class Actinopteri; order Characiformes; family Erythrinidae; genus Hoplias; species Hoplias malabaricus. Next base: position 71,728,918 of record NC_089803.1, on the reverse strand, counting down.
CATACAGATATGGCTTTATTAGAGTCCAGTACTGAGTCCTAACCTTAACCTCACTGATTATCTTTGGGATGAACTGTGAGCCAGTTCAGTCTTGGCCTAGCCTGAAGGTAAACAGCCGCTCAGATCAAGTTCATGAGGCTCCTAAAATTGAACCCCTTGAACCAAGTAAGATAACTTTACACACACCCAACAGTGGGGGGTAAATTCTGCATAAGAAATGTATCACACACACACTCTCTCTTTTTTCTCTCTCTTTTCCCAGTTGTTTTTCTCACTCCCGTCCTGCGTTTCTCACCCAGCGGTCTGCTCCTGCGTTTCTGCCTCTGTTTTAGTTAAAAGTGCCTGTGTCTGAGGAGTGTCTACAGAACTGCACACAGCAAACGTCTACTGGAAATGTCCTCATTGTAAAATCACAGCTAAATCATCATGAGGCAGCCGTGGGCTTGAGGTTAGAGAAGCGCCGATGGGGTCACAGGCCACTGCTCCGGCTGTGTGTGTGTTCACTGCCCCTAGTGTTTGTGAAGGATCACTCACTAGTGTGTGTTTGTGTGTTCACTGCCACGGATGGATCAAATGCAGAGAAGCAATCTCCCCAAAGGAATCAATAAAGGTGTTTCTTCTTCTCCTTCTTCTTTCTTCTCCTACTCATTGGACCGTGTGTGTGTGTTTGTGTGTGTGTGTTTTACTCTCAGCTCGGCCTGAGCGTAATGAAAAACTCTCAAATTCAAGTAGCGATGTTGTTAGCAGCTTCACTAATAACGCCAACCTTCGGTTTAAACAAAAGACTCCAGCAGTCTGAACATCTGAACGTCTTTAGAGGACAGTAAATAATCGCTGGGTGGTCTCTGACTTTGGCTCAGTGCTGTACGTGTACAGTAATCTACACACGCTCTAAAATCAGACCCTCGGGGGGGCGCCAGTGTGAGAACAGAGAGGAAAGTTGAAGAATTTGGGGTGGGGATGAAGGTCTGTTAAAAGCCTGTGGTTGTGGGGTCAGTCCGGGACACTGGGGGGCGCTGTACCCTGCTGAGCGTCTGAAGCAGTCCGCGCCCCTTGAGTCAAACCCAGTCGAGCAGTGGGGCTAGAAGAGACGATCTGCAGCCAGTTTCCACAGCTGAGCATAGGTTTGATCGTGAGTTGAGGCATAAAGTCCATCCTAAACCTTACGTTGAGAACAGTTTGATTAAACCTAGTAAGTAAGTAAGTGATGTCAAGATGAAAACATTTGTACTGAATGATGCTTCCACTCTCTAAAACTGATCAGTAATCCATGATCTCAACACAGTGGCAGGTTTCAAAAAGGAGAGAAGGAAAATAAACGATGCTGTCTCAGAACAGAAAATGAAGGAGGTCTCTCCGAAGTCGAATTGCAGCAGAAGGAATGTCTTGTCTGTTGTCATTTTTCTGGAACAGAGTCTGGCTCAATGCGACCTGCCCCTGTGGTCACTCTCTCTGTCCTGCTGACCATCCCCATCTTCAATAAACCGGCTCGGTCACTCCTCTGGTCTCCTCTCTACCTAACAGCTGATTGGACTGGTGCGGATCCCACAGGAGAAGTGGAACCATCACTCATTGACTATGCTGTAATTATTTACATTTCATCACATTACATTTTAGTGGAGCCCAGTTGGGAGTTTTTAGAGGAAGGCAGTATTGACGAGGGAGGATAACCCTTTATTGATCCTGCAGTAAACTACAGATTGGATTACGTTGAGTATTGATAAGGCTTAAGAAGCAGAGAAGGGAATGCGGTGTTGTGTCGTCACTGTAAATGTGGAACAGGCCACTGCTTCCAGTCAGACGGAGCCACGCTCGGTTCCACAGTAAAGATTTCCGATGAGCAGATGTCCTTGCAGAACCCAGGGTGTCGGGTAGCGTCACCGAGGCGGGGCTGCCCTGGGTCTCTGAGGTGGATATACACACCCAGACCATCTCGCCTCAACACCTGTGTCTGTAGTAAGAGCGTGGAAACCTGTAAAGCCTACCTTACGGGGACCTACAACAACCTAATGCCTCCTGCCCACAGCACCGTGTCACCGGTGTCCAAACTGGTACATGATTCAGATTCTGATTCCATGCCAGAGTGGCTCCAACCTTCTGCCCGGCTGAGGGGGTGGGGGGGTGCTTCCTGCCCCACAGCGCTGAGGAAGGCGAGCTGTGCCAGGTGGGTTTGTTGGGGCAGTTTGCCAGAGAGAAGTGCCCAAAGTGCCAGCTGCCTTCCCTCTGCAGGACTGCCCCTCAGAACAAGAGAGAGGGAGGGAGAGATTTTGAAACTGAACTTTACTAATGTCATCATTACCGTATTTATCTGTGAATAGTGAAACATATTTGTGACTTGTGTTTAATTTGTGGATTAACATTTACGCTTTTGTCCGTATTTTGAGACTAATCTCTGTCCATAAGATAAAGTCATCAGCAGAAACACACTGCCATGATCCCATACCCTCTCCACACCATCCACCATCCAGATCCACTGCATCAACCTCTTAAAAACGAGAGAGAGAGAGAGAGAGAGAGAGAGAGAGAGAGAGAAAATGTGAGCGAGCAAAAGAGTGAAAGAAGGAACAACAGAGGAAGATAGAGAAAGGGGAGGGGACAGAAATAATGAGAGAAATAGAGAGAAGAAAGAAAGAAAGAAAGAAAGAAAGAAAGAAAGAAAGAAAGAAAGAAAAAGGTGGGGAGAGAGAGAGAGGGGGGGATTGGAGTGAAGGAGAAAGGGACAGCAAGAAGAGACAGAATGTGAGAGAGGGAAATAGAAAGCAAGAAGAGAGAGAGAGTGCAATAACGAAGGGAAAAAGAAACAGAGAAAGAAGGGATAAAGAAGCAGAGAGAGAGAGAATATAGGAAGAAGGAGAGAGTCCTCCAGTATTCAGCACAGCACTCTGCATGCTCCTTTCTTACAGATTCCGATGGCGTATGAGCCGACTGCGCTGAATACAAACTGCTGCAGGGAACCGAGAGACAACACAAACACCTTCTCCATAAAAAATTCCCTGAGTCAACATCACCCCAAACCAACACTAATCCAAACAATGTCCCCTCCAACTGTCTCCCAGCACTCTCTACAAGGTGGACCAACGAGGGAGGAGTGTCTCACAGAGTGGACAGAGAGTGGACACAGGGTTTAAAAACTCCAGTAGCACTGATGTGTCTGATCCACTTGCACCACGTCAGTGTCACAGCAGCACTGAGTATGCTCACTGCTCTGTGGGGGTCCTGAGCGTTGAGGAACAGGGTGAAAGGGGGCTGACGAAGTATGCAGAGCTACAGGTGGACTACAGGCTGTAAGTGCAGATCTGTAAATGCAGCGTGGGTGGTGTTAGGGTTCAGAACAGCTGTGTGTACGTGTGTAAATCAGATACAGATTGAACACACTGACCCAGGGCTGGAGGGTTGTGTCCCTTCTAAAGGGATCTGGCAATGAACAGATAAATCCAGGAGAGTCAGAGCAGGGAAAAGGACCAGGGCTGAAGGCGCCTGCGTCAGTGAGGGTCACTAACGGACGTGGGAGCTCACGCAGAGCGGACAGACTCTTCGTGCTGGCAGGAACTGTGCTGCGTTTCCTCATGCTGACACATGGCCAGGACAGTGTGTATCCTGTGCCCTGCTCAGTAGTGGTGTAACGCATCACCAAACTCACGGATCGGAGCGGAGCATGGAGTTTGAGCCAGGGAATGGATCATTTTTCAGATCACCAACAAATCAAAGAAGTGGCGAGGAAGGGTGTAAACACACACACACACACACACACACACACATACACACACACAAACGTAGTCACAGCCTGAGCACACAGGGTGCACTCATATTCAGTCAAATTTATTTGTACAATGCTCTTCACGACCTCATCGTGTCACAAAGCACCTTCACAGACATTGAAAATTAAAACTAAATTTTAATTAATAATCAGTACCCTCAGGTGAGCTGCCAAAGGCGACAGTGGCAGGAAAATCTCCCTCGAAACTGGAGGAAGAAGCCTTGGAATTAACCGAGACTCACAGGGGACCGTCCTCCTCTGGTCAAACACATTATAAACAGCAGACATTTAATGTAAAACTGCAGGGAGAAGCATGCACCTAAACACACCCCAGCAGTGAAAGGGTGAAGCTGCTTCCCCAGAGTCCACGCCGGACGCTGCAGTGCTCTGTGTGACTGCTTGGTTTTCACTAGTGACTTTTATTGTGACGTGGTGTGTTTGTGAAGGTGGGGAAGAGAGGAGCGATTGATGGCAAGTCGTTTTAACATTAAATCACTTTCATCTTTAATTAAACACTGTATATCTACAACAGAGTAGTAACAATTATATTTTGACAAGTCAGAATCACAATTTGCGATCTGCATTTACAATTGTACTAATGAGAACGATACTGTCAGAAATCTACAGTTATATTTAAACTAGTCAAAATGTCTTTTAAGATTTCCCTGATGACGTCGGTGAATGAGTGGGTTTCCTCCGGGTGACTGTCCGTGAGGAGTGTGGTGTGTTCTCTCTGTGTCTGCGTGGGTTTCCTCCGGGTGACTGTCTGTGAGGAGTGTGGTGTGTTCTCTCTGTGTCTGCGTGGGTTTTCTTCCGGGTGACTGTCTGTGAGGAGTGTGGTGTGTTCTCTCTGTGTCTGCGTGGGTTTCCTCCGGGTGACTGTCTGTGAGGAGTGTGGTGTGTTCTCTCTGTGTCTGCGTGGGTTTCCTCCGGGTGACTGTCTGTGAGGAGTGTGGTGTGTTCTCTCTGTGTCTGCGTAGGTTTCCTCCGGGTGACTGTCTGTGAGGAGTGTGGTGTGTTCTCTCTGTGTCTGCGTAGGTTTCCTCCGGGTGACTGTCTGTGAGGAGTGTGGTGTGTTCTCCCTGTGTCTGCGTGGGTTTCCTCTGGGTGCTCCAGTTTCCTCCCACACTCCAAAAACACATGTTGGTAGGTGGATTGGAGAGTCAAAAGTGTCCGTAGGTTTGAGTGTGTGAGTGTGTGTCGCCCTATGAAGGACTGGCGCCCCCTCTAGGGTGTGTTCCTGCCTTCCGCCCAATGATTCTAGGTAGGCTCTGGACCCACTGCCGCCCTGAACTGGATAAGGGTTAGAGACAATGAATGAATGAATGAATGAATAGTATTAAAGATATCTCAACTTCGAATTCGACTAGTCAAACAGAAATTTTCAGATCTGAATTCTAATCAGTGCGTGCATTAGTCCCCCCATGTGCCGCCACGGTTGCCAGGTGTACTCATTTTAACCACATTTCCCTCCTAATCTTCCCCACACATCAAAACTCATCATAACAACACCAGGCGATGCTCCATCGATGAGAAATATTCAAAAGTCTTATTAATTCACTGGGGGAAATGGGGAAATACAAAATAAATACAGAGTAGAGAAAGAGAGTGGAAGATTTAACCTTAACAAGCCAAATAAAGGCAACTACACTTCACAAGCTCAAAAAAGCAACCCACGACTAGCAATATTTGTGTTGGGTTATAAAAGTCATCAACACAGAAACTTGAACAGTTCCGCTCCATTCGGACTGAAGATGGCGATGAGCATTTAACTTTTGAACCACAAGAGATTTGGCAAATCTGATTTCAGCAATCAATTTTCGAGACAATTCTGGTCTTTTGATGTGCTACATGACCACCTTCCTATCGGAAAACTTGCCCTTGATCCAATATGGCGGCTTTCAAGATGGCGGTCATGTCCCCTCCCCGTTACTCACTGGGGTATTCAGATCTTTCATTTTCCCTTTCCTTTCTGAAATTAAAGGGTGAATCAAACTTTTGACTCACCCTGTAGTTAAGTTTACAGTGATCACTGGGGTGACAACTCTCTATTTATCCCCAACCCCAACCCCCCGAGAATTTCCACCCCTGGGAATCCTCACTGTAAATACAACGGCGGCACTAAAACTGTTGCTTGTTTAAACCTTCCACATGGACCACAGATTACCTGAGATCCAATACACCACTAGCTTTGGGGAAGTGGAACGGCCTCTTCCCTGCTGTGCCTCGGGTTGCGAGGGTGTGTTTTAAAGCCAGGTGGATGATGGAGAGTCCAAGGAGGTGATGCTCTGAGGAGAGAGAGTCAGGAAACACCATATGGCTACAGCAGAGCTGAGGTGGATTTGTAGGAAAGAGTGTGCAGGTATTAATGAGCCCTTGCGTGTAAGCACCAGCTTCATTGTTCTTGCTGTATTTGTGTGAGAGTGTGTGAGTGTGTGTGTGTTCTTACTCAGTGTAACAGCTTGGGCTAGGCTAGCATGTTTGCGTGGGAGGCTGAGGAAAGGCGGCTGCTGAGTGCGTGCGTGTTATTTTGCGCATGTGACGGAAGGAAGCGATGGTGCTGTTCTGGTTTGTGTTGATGAAAGCATGGGTGAACGTGTGGGTTGCTGGTAATGACAATGGACCTCTATCTCAGTGTGTGTGTGTGTGTGTGAGCAAGGGTGAGCGACACTGTTAGGTAACTGTGAATGCAGCGTGTGGCACAGTGCCTGTAGATTCTCTCGCCTGCTCTACCTTAATTACAGATAATGATAGAGAGCTGGTCCCCGAGACTCACACATGGACGCTGCTCTTCTGCTTCATTAAGGAGACGCAGGAGGAGTGCGCCTCTCCTCCATCTACCTGCAGAAAACAAATGAACCTTTGCCAACAACGAGAACAAGACTTGCATCATTTGTACTTGGTGCTGCTCCCAAATAAGTTTCGCTCCATCACGCGCTGCGGGAAACAGAAACGTTCCACAGCCCATGCATCTCGCCCTACGTTCATTTCCTCTGAAACATCACCCTGTCGTTAACGACGGACTCCTGAAGCTGCCAAACTCCCAACATTATCACAAGCTGCAAGTAAACTACCACACCTGACTGTATCTCTACACAGCTCCTGCTATAAAACTGACCACTGTATTTCCGTGGTGCCCTCGGTTACAGCAGTGAGCCGCAGGGGTCTGTGGCAGGGGGCATGACCCAGGCGCTGTCCGATCCGGACCTGATAAACTATTAAGAGCTGTTTGTGTTTGTTTGAAGCGTTGTGACTCTTCTAGTCGTTACGGTGCAGGTTTAGCGCTCCAGGAAACTCACAGACCAATCACATGTGTTTCTTCATATCACACGTGAGGCTCCTCAGCCAATCAGATCTGTGCATTATGATGAGCGCTGTGACTCCACTGAGTGACACACACAGGGCAGGGTCCAGACGCCGCTGTCCTGGGGCCAGTAAAAACAGCCAGAGGGACGAGATCAAAGCTCTTTTGGGACACTTTCAGGACGACAGTGTGGTGAGAGTTAAAACCAGAGACTTTAAAAATAAGGGAACAAGCAACAAGAACCAATCAGATTGCTGTGGGTTGGTGGTAAATATCGTGGGCTTCTGCTGATGTAATGGGAAGTGTGATATATATTCAGTGGGCGGGGCTCATGTTTGAAAAGAAGCAGCAAAACAGACACAACGAGCGCGGAGAAATAAGAGCACTGAGTAAAAACGGAGAAGAAAGAGAACAGAGCGAAAACGGCTAAAAACCAGAGCTTCTGCTCCTCGCTCCTCACTGCTGTGCGCTCGGGGTAGGGGTGAACAGCGAGTGGCTCATTATCATTTAAAGGAACAGGTGCTGAAAGCGGGCGTTCTGAACAGGGGCTGTTTACACAGGGGGAGAACACTGCTGTGGGGCTCGTGGGGTTTGGACCAAAGCGGGTCACAGACGTTTCATTAAGAAACAGAACTGGGTTCCACTGTGGAGACGAGAGGGAGAATGTGACTAACTTTTATACCTGATTACGTCTACCTCCACATCTGTTCCCCAAGGCCACAGCTCTCCTCAGTACAGACCAAACGCATGTCAAAGCGCACCATAACAAAACAGTGAAGTGTACTTGGTATTTCATCAGGGCCCACTTCTTTTGTCTTTGGGCACCAGAGGGATTCTTTTATCTTGTGGCTAAAATAAGAACGAAAAAGAAATGAAAAGAATAGGAAATCCTGTTTATTTTTCTGAGAAACACAATGGATCTCACTTCATTCGCTCCGAGGTCACATGGCCCCAGTGTCTTTAAATGGGCAGAAAACTCCAGTGCCACCTCACAGGGTTTAAAAACTCCAGCAGCACTGCTGTGTCTGATCCACTCTACACCAGCACAACACACACTAACACACCACCACCACGTCAGTGTCACTGCAGCGCTGAGAATGATCCACCACCACATCACACCTGCTCTGTGGGGGTCCTGAGCACTGAGGAACAGGGGGGAAGTATGCAGAGCAACAGATGAACTACAGGGTGACCTGTGTGGTCAGTGGAGCTGAGAGAGTGGACAGTGAGTGTATAAGCTAAGAACGTGTGTGTTTCCTGTGAAGCTACAGTGTTGTCGTCTCTAAACCGAGAACCCGGAGGCCTTCTGTATGAAAGAAATGAATATGTATCTCCTGCTTTAACGCATGCGTGACTCATGCATGATTTATCTCATGAATATTCATGATGACTCATGCTGCAGTGTATGTGACATCAGGCATGAATTAATTCTATTGTGCCTTTATTATAAAAGGTGCACACTGCTGTTTCAGTGCTGCTTCCGTGTCCAAACACAGGGACTGTGATACAGTACTGCGCAAACGTCTTAGGCACCTGAGGCTATTATTATTTAACATTATTTATCTTCTTAGTAAGTGTGTGGCACTTGTATAAAACCATATATAATTACAGTAAACAGAAACAGAGTAAAAGTAATAGGGCTAAAATGCAGATGATGTGTTGTGAGCGAGTGCAGAACAGTGTGTTTCCAGATGTTTCTCCTGATCGTATGGATTTGTTAAATCTACAGCACACTTCATTCAACACAGTGGAGTATTTATTAACCTCTGACACTAGACACTGTACGATCACCTCAAATAACACTGGACTGTCTCTCTCTCACACACACACACACAGAGTATCACACTCACTGGAATTATTAAAAACAGGGTGACACAGAGGCACAGATGGTAGTGTATCCAGGGTCCTGGAGGTTGTGGGTTCGAGTCCTGCTCCGGGTGACTGTCTGTGAGGAGTGTGGTGTGTTCTTCCTGTGTCTGCGTGGGTTTCCTCCGGGTGACTGTCTGTGAGGAGTGTGGTGTGTTCTCTCTGTGTCTGCGTGGGTTTCCTCCGGGTGACTGTCTGTGAGGAGTGTGGTGTGTTCTTCCTGTGTCTGCGTGGGTTTCCTCCGGGTGACTGTCTGTGAGGAGTGTGGTGTGTTCTTCCTGTGTCTGCGTGGGTTTCCTCCGGGTGACTGTCTGTGAGGAGTGTGGTGTGTTCTCCCTGTGTCTGCGTGGGTTTCCTCCGGGTGACTGTCTGTGAGGAGTGTGGTGTGTTCTCTCTATGTCTGCGTGGGTTTCCTCCGGGTGACTGTCTGTGAGGAGTGTGGTGTGTTCTCTCTGTGTCTGCGTGGGTTTCCTCCGGGTGACTGTCTGTGAGGAGTGTGGTGTGTTCTCCCTGTGTCTGCGTGGGTTTCCTCCGGGTGACTGTCTGTGAGAGTGTGGTGTGTTCTCTCTGTGTCTGCGTGGGTTTCCTCCGGGTGACTGTCTGTGAGGAGTGTGGTGTGTTCTCTCTGCGTCTGCGTGGGTTTCCTCCGGGTGACTGTCTGTGAGGAGTGTGGTGTGTTCTCCCTGCGTCTGCGTGGGTTTCCTCCGGGTGGCTGTCTGTGAGGAGTGTGGTGTGTTCTCCCTGTGTCTGCGTGGGTTTCCTCCGGGTGACTGTCTGTGAGGAGTGTGGTGTGTTCTCCCTGTGTCTGCGTGGGTTTCCTCCGGGTGACTGTCTGTGAGGAGTGTGGTGTGTTCTCTCTATGTCTGCGTGGGTTTCCTCCGGGTGACTGTCTGTGAGGAGTGTGGTGTGTTCTCTCTGTGTCTGCGTGGGTTTCCTCCGGGTGACTGTCTGTGAGGAGTGTGGTGTGTTCTCCCTGTGTCTGCGTGGGTTTCCTCCGGGTGACTGTCTGTGAGGAGTGTGGTGTGTTCTCTCTGTGTCTGCGTGGGTTTCCTCCGGGTGACTGTCTGTGAGGAGTGTGGTGTGTTCTCTCTGCGTCTGCGTGGGTTTCCTCCGGGTGACTGTCTGTGAGGAGTGTGGTGTGTTCTCCCTGCGTCTGCGTGGGTTTCCTCCGGGTGGCTGTCTGTGAGGAGTGTGGTGTGTTCTCTCTGTGTCTGCGTGGGTTTCCTCCGGGTGACTGTCTGTGAGGAGTGTGGTGTGTTCTCTCTGTGTCTGCGTGGGTTTCCTCCGGGTGACTGTCTGTGAGGAGTGTGGTGTGTTCTCTCTGCGTCTGTGTGGGTTTCCTCCGGGTGACTGTCTGTGAGGAGTGTGGTGTGTTCTCCCTGTGTCTGCGTGGGTTTCCTCCGGGTGGCTGTCTGTGAGGAGTGTGGTGTGTTCTCTCTGCGTCTGTGTGGGTTTCCTCCGGGTGACTGTCTGTGAGGAGTGTGGTGTGTTCTCTCTGCGTCTGTGTGGGTTTCCTCCGGGTGACTGTCTGTGAGGAGTGTGGTGTGTTCTCGCTGCGTCTGCGTGGGTTTCCTCCAGGTGATTAGAGACTCAATATTGTCCATAGGTGTGAGTGAATTTGTGAGTGTGTGTCGCCCTGTGAGGGACTGGCTCCCCCTCCCGGATGTGTGTATATCAGAAAATGGTCCAACAGAAGTATAAGGAGGAGATATGCACATTCTAAATCCTTGTATGAAGGGAAAGATAAGCTAATTACAGTGATAATAAATAGTTTTATAAATAATTTGATTCACAGTGTACTGTTGAACACTGACACAAATTACAGTACGCTCATACTGCATAATGCTCCGGAGGAAAACAGATATACCAAGAAAAATACAGGAAAACATTGAGAACTGTGAGTCTGAGCCTGTGCAGCGATGCTGTGGGACACGTATTGATAGGTAGCGCACACGGGAACCCGTGTGTAGCTCTTACAGACAGTGTACAGCCTCAGACACTGAGCACCACCACAGCTTACACTCACATTAATGAAGTAAGTAAATAGTTTTACTTTATGTTATTTGGGGCAATGGGGACATACAGAGCTTTGTTATATGTAAGCAGCCTAAGCCTGGTGTTTTACGCTGGTATATCTTTAATTTGTTCAGATTTCAAAAGGTGATCTCATATGTAAAAAGTTTGGTGACGCTGCTGTACACGCTGTGGTCGCCCTGGACATGGTCTGGTCTTGGCCCGACTTCTTTCAGTTGAGTTCTGAAAGAAGCTCCAGTAGCACACACTGAGAGGGAACCAGAGATGGCCGGTCCATTCCTTTAAAGAGCGAATCAATAAAAACACGGTCAGAGACAGTCAATAAGATTTATTTTTAAACAGAAAAATGACTGGAGCTAAAGCCTTGGGTACACTACACAATCTTTTAAAAGTGGGAGCAGATTATAAACAAACTTTGGCTCTCACAGCACACTACTGCTTTTCTACATTACGCCACTCCAACGAACCAGCTCACACACCCAGACACATCGCAACCCCCCCCAAACCACGACTCGACTGACCTAAACACCCCAAACATGCCCACGTACACCCCTCCATCATGCACCCAAACACCAAGCTCCTGCCACAGCTCAGTTCATCTGTCCTCTGCTGTAGAGCCACTGCACACAAGGACACATTGCAGTGTTTTGCAGGGGGGGATTTCAACATCCCCGTCCCCCCCGAACACGCCTCCTACTGCTTTTGTCCACGTCACTGAAACTATCTGGGTGTATTGCTCGTGTGCTATAGGTGTTGTTTTTTTTCAAGATCACACACAGTGCTTTCTTAAGGCACAGTCTGTGACCTTCTTTTTTTTACCACCACTTCGCTGTTGTAATCCAGCTGGGGTTTTTTTCTAACTGTAAGATGGCGCGGGCACCTGCTGCCGTTGCGTCTGTTGCGCACACCTAACCCCTGTTTAGGTGAGTGGACAGACGGAATGTAACTTCGCTACAATGTTGTACTTGTATAACTTTGTATGTGACAAATAAATGAGTCTTCTAAAGGAAGGCCTCTAACGGGAGTCCTCTAACGGGAGTCCTCTAACGGTAGTCTTCTAACGGGAGGCCTCTAACGGGAGTCCTCTAACGAGAGTCCTCTAACGGGAGTCTTCTAACGGGAGTCCTCTAACAAGTGTCCTCTAATGGGAGTCTTCTAACGGGAGTCCTCTAACGGGAGTCTTCTAACGGGAGTCCTCTAACGGGAGTCCTCTAAAGGGAGCCTTCTAACAAGTGTCCTCTAACGAGAGTCCTCTAACGGGAGTCTTCTAAAGGGAGTCCTCTAACGGGAGTCCTCTAACGGGAGTCCTCTAACAAGTGTCCTCTAACGGGAGTCCTCTAACGGGAGTCCTCTAATAAGTGTCCTCTAACGGGAGTCCTCTAACGGGAGTCTTCTAACGGGAGTCCTCTAACAAGTGTCCTCTAACGGGAGTCTTCTAACGGGAGTCCTCTAACGGGAGTCTTCTAACGGGAGTCCTCTAACGGGAGTCCTCTAAAGGGAGTCTTCTAACAAGTGTCCTCTAACGGGAGTCTTCTAACGGGAGTCCTCTAACGGGAGTCCTCTAAAGGGAGCCTTCTAACAAGTGTCCTCTAACGAGAGTCCTCTAACGGGAGTCTTCTAAAGGGAGTCCTCTAACGGGAGTCTTCTAAAGGGAGTCCTCTAACAAGTGTCCTCTAACGGGAGTCTTCTAACGGGAGTCCTCTAACGGGAGTCTTCTAACGGGAGTCCTCTAACAGGAGTCTTCTAAAGGGAGTCTTCTAACAAGTGTCTTCTAACGGGAGTCTACTAACGGGAGTCCTCTAACGGGAGTCTTCTAACGGGAGTCCTCTAACGGGAGTCTTCTAACGGGAGTCCTCCTCTAACGGGAGTCTTTTAATGGGAGTCCTCTAACGGGAGTCCTCTAACGGGAGTCCTCTAACGGGAGTCTTCTAATGGGAGTCCTCTAACGGGAGTCCTCTAACGGGAGTCTTCTAACGGGAGTCTTCTAACGGGAGTCCTCTAGTGGGCGTCTTCTAACGGGAGTCTTCTAACGGGAGTCCTCTAATGGGAGTCTTCTAACGGGAGTCCTCTAACGGGAGTCCTCTAACGGGAGTCTTCTAACGGGAGTCCTCTAATGGGAGTCCTCTAATGGGAGTCCTCTAACGGGAGTCCTCTAACGGGAGTCCTCTAACGGGAGTCCTCTAACGGGAGTCTTCTAACGGGAGTCCTCTAGTGGGCGTCTTCTAACGGGAGTCTTCTAACGGGAGTCCTCTAATGGGAGTCCTCTAACGGGAGTCCTCTAACGGGAGTCCTCTAACGGGAGTCCTCTAATGGGAGTCTTCTAACGGGAGTCTTCTAACGGGAGTCCTCTAACGGGAGTCCTCTAACAGGAGTCTTCTAACGGGAGTCCTCTAATGGGAGTCCTCTAACGGGAGTCCTCTAACAGTCCCCAGAGAGGACCACTTTGTGTAACCTGTGTCTGGACTGTGTCGCGCTGAGGGCGTGAGAAACAGTTATAAAGACTTATGGCAGAGGAGGTAGAGGTACACGGTCGGAAATGTAAAACTACGCCCCGAAACACACACCTCACGCTTCATTTGCTTTGATGACCATCATTCGGTCTTTGCCTCTGCTTTCATTTTACATAATTCTCTCTTTCTCTCTCACACACACTCACTCTGTCTTATTTTCTCTCTCTCTTTCTGGCTCCCTCCCAAACACTCTGTCTGTTTTCTCTCCTTTTCTGTTTTGCTCCCTTTCTTTCTCTCATTTTTCTGTCTCCCTCACTATCTCACCTCTCTTTCCCTTCTCTCTCTCTCTCTCTCTCTCTCTATGTGCCCTCTGTTTCCTGAATTCTCTCAGTTCTCTCTCTCTCTGTTTCTTTATGACCCTCCTTTCTTTTTGTATCCCTCCCTCTCTCTCTTCTCTGTTCCCTGTGTTCCCCATTCTCTCTCTCTCTTTAAAGGAGAGTGGAGGCTAATCTTCTGCGTGACCTCTGCTGGGTGACGATGTTCTAGTGTTAGTTTCAATCAGTCGGTGTCAATGAGGGTGCAGCCTCCTCCTCAGCACCATCTCACTTTCAATGAAGCTTTCATTTCCCAGCTGACGACTCCACGAGCAGCAATGATACGTCCATCAGCGAGGCTTCCGTCCACTCCAGGCCACTGTAGACGGACGCCACGGGAGAAATGAGAGAGATGATAATATCAGAGCTAAGAAAGCACACAGCTGTAATCCTCGTTTAGGAGGAGGAGGGCGTGCGAGGCAATGTAATTACTAGAGAGAGACAGGTGGAGGTTACGCTCCATATACTCAGCACACACACGTCCACTCTCTCAGCTCCACTGACCTCACAGGAACACTCTGTAATTCTAAAAATGTAGACTGTAGTCCATCTGTTGCTCTGCATACTTTGTTACCCCCTCTCCCCCTGTTCTTCAGCGCTCAGGACCCCCACAGAGCAGGTGTGATGTGGTGGTGGATCATTGCAGTGACACTGATATTGCGTTACACTTGTGAGCTCATCAGTATGGGGGTTGTATCGGGGTGATATCACTAACTTAAAGGAGCACTCTGTAATTTTCTACCTTAAAATTACAGCTTTAAAATCACTGTGATGCTCCACTGGGCTGTGATAGAGGAAATAGGGCCTCTGTTCTCACCGTGCAGGGCTCAGCACTGGGCTCAGACTTCCTATTGGTTTCTGTACAACGCGGTACAAACAGTAGGGGGAGCCCAAGGAGCAAAAAAACGACTAGAGCACTTGCATAGGCAAGGGGCGTGGCAATAACAGTCACATGAGAAAGGGGCGTGACAAGGGCAGTCATGTGGAGAAATGGGCATGGAAAGAACAGTCACATTAAGAAGGGGCGTGACAAGAACAGTCACATGAGTAAGGGGCGTGGCAAAGGCAGTCACATGGAGAAAAGGGCGTGTCAAGGACAGTCACACGAAAGAATGGGGCGTGGCAATAAGAGTCACATGGGGGAAGGAGGCATGCTAGGAGAGATGCAAGGAAACATGAAGGATGCAGCGGATTGAGGCGGAGGAAAGATGAAGAAAGTAAACCCATAAACAGAAAGAAGAAAGAAGAGATGCCGCCCATGACACAGGGCTCTTTCATCTCTCCGGGTCAGAACGAGCCGCTGGTATCGATCCGCTGCGGTGCTGTGGTTTATTCCTAACAACGTCGGGTGTTCGTCTGTCTTCAACAGACCACAGTTACATCCAGGTTTCATCACTAACACTTTCTCCATATCCGCCGCTGCTGTGTTTGATCTGCAATGTTTACCCGCCCCTTTGTTCTTCTTATCTATTGTTTTAAGTCTAATCTGCATCTCTTCAAAGAACAAAGTCAGCTCCTCGGCACCTGATCTTCACCTGCGGACCCTGGAACGATTAAACAGTCTCTATCCCTGTCTCCAGAGGGGCTCGTCTGTGACTTGTCTGTGGTTTTAGTTCCACATTTCAGCAAGTGTCTCACTGAGGGCGTGTTATGAACAATAACAGCCACCGACCAAAGGAACTCAGAGTCCAGGGCCTCCCTGCGCTTTAATCACCATCCGGCTGCTTGTCAGGGGTCAGTTTAAGCGAGGAGTGGAGCAGTGTACTGGGAGGATGTGTTTGCTGTGTACAGTTACTGTCTCAGACACAAGCACCTGTAACTAAAACAGATGCAGAAACTCAGCAGCAGAACGCTGGGTGAGAAAAACACAACTGCCTGGTTCAGGAGAGAGAGAGAGAGAGAGAGAGAGAGAGAGAGAGAGAGAGAGAGAGAGAGAGAGAGAGTAAAAGTGAAAGAAATGGTAAAGCCTGGGAGAGAAAGGTGTGGTAGCATCTGTGCTTCTGTTAGTGCACCAAAAATGCCTAAGCACACACACACACACACACACACACACATACACACATACACACATACCTGAATGCCGCAGGGGAGCAGGAAGCATGTCAGTGGGTTAATCAGAAGACACCAGCACAGAAAACATTCTCTCTCTCTCCCTGCACTCAAGGGGGCAGGAAGGCTGCAGCCCAGCAGGAGGCATCATTACACAAATGAAAACAGGCTTTACACACACACACATACACACACACTATGTGCTCTGCAGTCGGTTTGCTCTGGAAACCGCTTTAATGTGTTTACGAAGCCCCAGTGTCTGTAAATGGGTAAAAAAACAAAGTGTCTGGGTCCGGAGCTAGGCTTTCTCTCTCTCTGCTCACGGCAGAGAAACACCATCTGGAGGTTTTTAGACAACGGAGAGACTCCAAACGCTGAAAAGCACCAACCGAGATGAGGATGTTGCTCTATTCCTGCTCCATAGGGGGGTCACACTGACTTATTTCTGCTGTTACAGTTACATTACTTAAGGTGGAACTGACTCTAAATTCAGGAGAGCGCTAACTGCATGAAAGTAAACACAGAGTGAAAGTGCTACAAAACTAAACAGCTCGAGTTACACATGAGTTTCTGTGGGAATTCAAACAGTGAATAAACACTTACAGACAATTTACACTTCAGACACCAACAAGATACAGTCGCTTCTTACTCACACACACTGCTCAACCTTAAAAGATACAGTCGCTTCTTACTCACACACACCGCTCCACATTAAAAGATACAGTCGCTTCTTACTCACACACACCGCTCCACATTAAAAGATACAGTCGCTTCTTACTCACACACACCGCTCCACATTAAAAGATACAGTCACTTCTTACTCACACACACCGCTCCACCTTAAAAGATACAGTCACTTCTTACTCACACACACCGCTCCACCTTAAAAGATACAGTCACTTCTTACTCACACACACCGCTCCACCTTAAAAGATACAGTCGCTTCTTACTCACATACACCACTCCACCTTAAAAGACAGTCACTGCGAGATGTGATTTTTCTTTTTCAAATGCATGTTTTCTGAATGATTTCACAATGTCCAGTGCTAACAGATACTCGAATGGTGATTTCATTATTATCATGGACAGTGTGTAACAGAGTGTCAGGTTTTGTTTCTTGATGCGGTGGTGGACCATGTTCCATAACAGATTCCTGAAGTCCTCCTGAGTCCATGGGTCTGTATTTATCACAGTATCCTGAGGGTTTCTTCCGCAGAGCCGTCTGAGAGCTGGAAGGTCCAGTTCATTCAGCAGTGATGTCCGACCTTGTACGACATGGACTGGACCACGCCCCCTCGCTGAGTGGAGACCACGCCCCTCTCTGAGTGGTGACACTTTGGTGGATGCTCCTTCTTTCCCTGTTATATTCTCCTGTTTACAGTGGAGCACTTCGAAAAAGAGGAACCGGCTCTTATTTCAATTCTGTCACTACTTTTTTGCCTCAAGTTGAAGGTGTCAGATTCTAAATGTGTTTATATTTACAAAACACTGTCGAGTGGTTTAGGGAGAACACTGGAAATACAGTATATCCTCTGAGCTTTTATGGTTTAATAAAGCTTCAGGAGGACTCTCACAGCACAGATTCTGGTTTTTACTGCAGTTTACACAGTGTCTGACTCTCCCAGAGACAGGGTCTGCAACACGAGCAGGTCCCAGACAGTGAAAAACACTCGTGAGAACGGTTCGGACACAGATGATTGTGTGGTTTTGAGGTTGTGAAGTTGCAGCTTGTTCCTGCGCAGTACCGCTTAAATAATCTCGGAGTAAATCAGGCTGATTGCTTTGTAATTGTTCTGACATCGCATTTATAGCACTCTCTACACCCCACCCCCTGGCCCCGAGGGGAGAGAATGGAGTCGTGCGCCGCAGGAAGCGCAGAGCACCGCAGCACGTCTCCACGGAGGGTGAGGAACAAAAACAGGTCGACGAGACCAGACCAAACCAGGCTGGAGTGGGTCCGTCTGGGTCTCTGATGGTTTATGTGCAAACTCTTCACTGCAGTAGACTTTAATACAGCTGTGAATACATCCTGCACTGATCTATTACACACACACACACACACACACACACACGATGAATGGACCAATTACTCTGAATAAAATCTTTTTACATTGAATTCCATTAAAAGTTGGGGAAGCTTTTGTCTTTCTTCTGTAAAGGTACTATTTTTTAGACATCGACGATATAACGATTTTCATTTATTGGGACCACTTAGCTGTCTCCACAAAGAAGACAAGTCCCTACAATGTGAGTTCATACAGGTTATTTAGCCCTCTTTCAGCCTGTTCTTCAATGCTCAGGGCCCCCACAGAGTAGAGTTTGTTCCTTCCTTGTTGCAGCGTCCAGCTCTCGCTGGATTCTTTCGTCGGCCACCGATCCAAGGAGCGTTTGAACCTCTTCAAAAGACCACGGCGTCATTTTACGAGCTGCCGTCGTGAGTCGGATAAAAACAAACGTGATCTCTGCTGCAGCTGGAGATTTTACAGATGGAGAGTTGGTGCTGGTCGTCTGCGTTGCGTGGCGTAGAGTGACGACTCTCTCTGGACGATCAGCGCTCTGCAAGGTTTACACGCCAAACATCTCTAGTGACGGGATATGAGTGGGTCGATTGTGGTCTGAAGACTGGAGCATTACAAACACTACACACTAATTTATGCGCATATAAAAACCTCTAAACAGTTATAGAACAGATTTGTTTTTCCAGGATGAAGGGCGTGGGATTTCCAAGTGTCCTGGAATGCTGCTTCTTCCCTGATGTTCTGAGGGATCTGATAGTTATGTCTGCGGAGGTGTCAGAACGAATCTAGCTCTTGTTCAGTTTCCGGAGCTCTGTCCTGGAGAAGACGGAATGAGAGACACAGTCCTGACCTTCAGAGACAATGTGAGACGAAGGACCATTAGGGCCACTTAAGACCCTCCGCTGATAAAGGCTTTTATCCCCCACGCTCCTGTACACTTTTATTTTTTTAATCCCCACCTGCCTCCTCTAAGAGACGGATGAGGGGAGCAGGGGCTGTTGGCTGCAAGTCCCGACAGACGAGCGTTGTGTGTGTGTGTAGAAAGAGAGAGAGAGAGAGAGAGAGAGGAAAAAGAAACAAACAAGCAAGAGTGATAGAGATGAATAGAGATAGAAAGACAGGACAGAGGAAGAGCAAGAGAGAGGAGAGAAAAAGGAAAGAGAGAGAGAAGGAAAGAGAAAGAGAGAGAGAGAGAGAAGGAAAGAGAAAGAGAGAGAGAGAGAGAGAGAGAGAAAAGTGAGGGAGACAGAGAGAGACAGATTCATTCAAAATTAAATTTCATTGTCTCTCAGACAGTGTCTTTATTATTCCATTTCATCTGATTTACTAAAGAACTCGCCTTGGGAAGGAAAGCTCCACGCTGCTGGGACAGGACGCCTTCAGAGCTCCAGTAAAGAAAGAGACAGGCTTCTAAAGGGTTCTCTAAACTCAAACCTGAGCGCTTGTTTCCGACAATGTTGGCAGTTCATCATACGCTGCAGAAATAGTGTCCTACCTAGTGTCCTACCTGCTGTCTCTGGAGTCTGCGGACAGGGCCTAAGAGACACCTGTGCTCTGACCTGCTTCTGATTCCCGTCCCAGAGGAAAGAAAACTAAAAAAAAAAGGAGATCTCCTTAATGTCTCCACAGTTTCTCCAAAACAACAATGAGATCAGACGGAAAGACAACGGAGACGTTAGCATAAGCCTCCTGCTCAAATGTGTTTCCTGAGACTCAGACCTCAGTGACCTCACACGTCTCCTCTTGAGTTTTACTGGAGATCTCAGTAAAGTCACAACCTTTAACGTCATCGCACGACCTCAAAGTGCGCACTTCAAGGAAGGACTTAGGGCTTAGAGTAAGAATTGGGACACAGGAAACTGCAGATTAATCCCAGACCAAAAAAAACTTTTTCTCCTAAACGACTGAGATCAGACGGAAAGACAAAGGAGACGTTAGCATAAGTCTCCTGCTGCTCAAATGTGTCTCCTGAGACTAACGGTGCTTTTCCACTGCATGGGTCTGGCTCTACTCTACTCGGCTCGGCACGTCTCGGTTCTCTTAAAGCCTGTCACTTTTCCACTAGCACAGTTCCCTCGCGAAATGGAGCCGGTGACGTCATGGACTTAGAAAGCCACAGCAACGCGGGCGGTGAAGTCAGGTGTTGTTTACTCGTTGTGTGGCGTGTTGTTGTTGTTTTGGGACTGAACACAGCTCCGCCCCCAGTTCTCACAGATCACTTTTCCTTTTGTCACGTTTGGCTTTCACTTGAAATTTAGTACCTACTCAGCTCGGTTGGAACCCGGCACGAGCAGGGACTGAATAAGCACCCGGTTCCAAGGCCAGTGGAAAAGCGCCTTTAGACCTCAGTGACATGTCTCCTCTGGAGTTGTAGTGGAGATCTCAGTAAAATCACAAACAGTGCTCAGATTTTACCCGATGAACTAAACCCTACTCTGTACTTTTATCACGTTTATCTCCCTCTCATGTGTCCTTTTTGTCCCATTCTTTTTCTCCTAAGGAACTTTAGGAGCTCGAGTTGTTGCATGTACAAGGTCCGAGCTTCACCAAAGACACAAAACAGTGCACTGCTGAGAACAGGAACGAAAGCGTAGGAACGAAAACATCTTAGTCGTCATTAGGCTGAGGAATTGCGGGAGTTGCGAAAAACTCAACTCGACTTGGCCGCTGAATCGGGGCCCGCAAACCAAGTTCTCCCAGAGGAAACGACTGGTTGTTTGTCGCTCCGACGCCTGCTCGTGTGAACGCACCGTTAGAAAGTGTTTAAAGCTGAAACTCCAGCAAGTTACAAGCAGCACATCGACAACCACACAACCCAGACCCCCACCCTTAAACCTCACAAACATCAAACTCACCGCGCTCAAACTTGGAGGATGATTTATGAGGCCAGCACTTCCCAGACTTGAATGATTCACTGCCGTCGTGCGGCATTTGCATAGAGACAGCGGCGTCGCTGGAGTGGAAAACAATGCCTTCTTTCAGAGGACAACTGCAGCCTCGGCACAAAACAATAGTTGGTCACATTATCCCCATCTCTCCGTAACGAACATCCATCAAACGTATCACAGCGCTGCGGAGCGGGGAAGAGTGACACCCCTGTTCTGAAATACCGTCTCGTCTCTTTGTCACAAAACAAAACAGGACACGACAGACGACAGCAGAGACAGGATCAGACACTCTCCGAAAATCCAGGAGAGACATCGTAGCTTCCAGAGCGCTGCTGTCCCGACTAGAGACAACCAGACTCCGTCTCCAACGTCCAGCAGAGTCGGGACCTGAGATCTGACAGCATTATTAACAAACATTAAACACTGAGCTTTTAGATCGGATTAAAATACTGTCATTAAATATTAAACCCACTAGACTTTTATATTTAATAATGTGTTTCAAAACGCTCAACTCACAGGATGAAGATGAAAGCACAAGTTGCTCTAGACAAACTCATTCAGACATTTCATCAAAATTACATCCACTGTAACTTAACACCTCTGTGTCTGAGGACTTTACCGCTCTGGGTCTGAGGACATTACCGCTCTGGGTCTGAGGGCTTTAGCCCCCTGGTTCTGAGGGCTTTACCCCTCTGGGTCTGAGGGCTTTACACCTCTGGGTCTGAGGGCTTTACCGCTCTGGGTCTGAGGGCTTTACCGCTCTGGGTCTGAGGGCTTTACCGCTCTGGGTCTGAGGGCTTTAAACCTCTGGGTCTGTGGGCTTTAGCCCCCTGGTTCTGAGGTCTTTACCCCTCTGGGTCTGAGGGCTTTACACCTCTGGGTCTGAGGGCTTTACACCTCTGGGTCTGAGGGCTTTAGCCCCCTGGTTCTGAGGTCTTTACCCCTCTGGGTCTGAGGGCTTTACACCTCTGGGTCTGAGGGCTTTACCGCTCTGGGTCTGAGGGCTTTACCGCTCTGGGTCTGAGGATTTTACCGCTCTGTGTCTGAGGGCTTTACCGCTCTGGGTCTGAGGGCTTTACCGCTCTGGGTCTGAGGGCTTTACCGCTCTGGGTCTGAGGGCTTTAAACCTCTGGGTCTGTGGGCTTTAGCCCCCTGGTTCTGAGGTCTTTACCCCTCTGGGTCTGAGGGCTTTACACCTCTGGGTCTGAGGGCTTTACCGCTCTGGGTCTGAGGGCTTTACCGCTCTGTGTCTGAGGGCTTTACCGCTCTGGGTCTGAGGGCTTTACCGCTCTGGGTCTGAGGGCTTTACCGCTCTGGGTCTGAGGGCTTTACCAATCAAACCTGTTTCTGTCTTCTCACAGTGCAATTCAGAACCACATCCATTAACTGTAGGCTCTATACATAGCGCTGGTAAATGTAGCATTGTGTGTGTGGAAAAAACTGCTGCTAATTACTTTTAACATCTGACTCATTTTGTCGCCTGGTATTACAGCTTCCGTTCTCAGCGCTCAGCAATAAACAACACGTTTTAATTACACAGCAGAGACGCTAAAGCTACATGTCACTGTTCCTGAAAGTGTGTGAAGTATTCTTTTGAGACAACTGCAAAACAGCAGCCTTCAGTCCAGAAGAGGTCCAAGACCTGGAGACGCATTTTAATGACATTCTCACCCTCGTCTCCACAGTGGAACACAGTTCTGGTTCTTAATGAAGCGTCTGTGACCTGCTTTGGTCCAAACCCCACGAGCCCCACAGCAGTGTTCTCCCCCTGTGTAAACAGCCCCTGTTCAGAACGCCCGCTTTCAGCACCTGTTCCTTTAAATGATAACGAGCCGCTCGCTGTTCACCCCGACCCCGAGCGCACAGCAGTGAGGAGCGAGGAGCAGAAGCTCTGGTTTTTAGCCGTTTTCACTCTGTTCTCTTTCTTCTCCGTTCTCGTTTTCTCCATTTTTACTCATCCATCCTTTATTTTTTTGTTATGTTTTTTATTATCATCATCTTATGTTGTGAAGCACTGAGCTACATTCCCTGTATGAAAGGTGCTATATAAAACTATTATATGGAAATATTATTTACACAGAACTATTCACCATTAAATTCTGTAGTTAATTATTGCTTCTCTGTTTATCTTTATTTTATTCTATTATGTTTATAAATTCCTGTTTGCAAACCCTTATTTTGCACAATTTTTCTTAACATTATTATTGATTTTGTATATATCTCTATATTTTTGAGGCTATTTTGAATTTTGTTGTGTACCATGTGCCCTTATATATTTTACCTTGATTTCTTTTACATGGAAGGAGTCGTCATCAAAGCAGTTCACTGCTAGTCGTCCCATGTGTAACTATGTATGTGTCAAACAGATTTGATTAGATATTATTATTATAAAGAGGCGGGGCTTGGGAGGAGACAAGAAGCAAAAAAAAAAAAACCCCAAAGCAGGATTTTCCCAGGATCCACTGAATGAAACAAGGCCAGGGGGATATTCACTGTCCACACACTGACCGCTCTGGTTCAGACACCGAGTGGACTCACCAGCCTGGTGTGTAGAACATTCCCAAAATATCCCAGAGCTGGTGTTAGTGAGTCTATGGTGCTGGATTAGAAGTGAAAATGGCAGGAATTGTTGAAGCAGCGGGTGCACTGATGGTGGCCCCTCAGCGTGGAGCCTCACCTGGACCGGAGAGACCCGGAGGGAGGGATCAAAGAGGCTCAGCATCCCTGGAGCTCATCCTCAGCCCTTCCACTGATGGATCAAAGCCTTGCCGTGTCAGCGCACCATGACCGCGTTTGAACGACTGACACTGTCTTGCGGTCACTGAGCTGGAGGGGGACAGAGTAATTGCCCCCCTGAGACGGAGTGGAAGAGAATAGAGATGAAATCAGCTACCCAGGGTCGCCCTCATTTAAGTGCCTGTTCTTATTTAATCCTCCGGTGATGACTGTACTTTCCTGTTGCAGTTCCATAGGGTCAGGTATCAGAGTCCAGCCGGGAGATGTGCTGAGTCCAAACAGTCCAAACCAGAGATGTAGCGGTTCTGAAGTCTGATCATAAGTTGGGGTGTGAAGTTCAACCTAAACCTTACATTGAGAGTAGTTTAAAACCAGTGACACAGAATTTCAGTTCAGTTTCAGCACCACAGACATTTACACTGCACCTTCACTAGTAATAAATAGACTTTGGGTCTGGATCCTACCCAGAATCACTGCACAAAAGAGGAACACACCCTGGAGGAAGACACACACACATCTACGGACACTTTTGAGTCTCCATTCCACCTACCAACGTGTCTTTTTGGAGTGTGGGAGGAAACCCACGCAGACACAGGGAGAACACACCACACTCCTCACAGACAGTCACCCGGAGGAAACCCATGCAGACACAGAGAGAACGCACCACACTCCTCACAGACAGTCACCCGGAGGAAACCCACGCAGACACAGGGAGAACACACCACACTCCTCACAGACAGTCACCCGGAGGAAACCCACGCAGACACAGAGAGAACACACCACACTCCTCACAGACAGTCACCCAGAGGAAACCCATGCAGACACCTCTCCTGGTGACAGTCCAGTGTTATTTGAGGTGATCGTCCAGCGCCTAGTGTCAGAGGTTAATAAATACTTCACTGTGTTAAATGAAGTGTGCTGTAGATTTAACAAATCCATACGATCAGGAGAAACATCTGGAAACACACTGTTCTTCACTCGCTCACAACACAGCGTCTGCTTTTAGAACAAACATCCTTTTACTGTGTTTGTGTTTCTGTGTTTATTGTGATTACGTATGGTTTTATACAAGTGCCAGGTGATGACTGAGAGAATAAATTATTTTAAATATTAATAACCTTAGGTGCAGTGCTGTATCGTGAGAAAACCACACAGAAGTGAATGAAATTGTGAGCCGAGTGTGTGATAACGCCCCTCTATCGTAACCTAATTCCTTTCCCACTGGGAGGAAGGGAGGGGGATCGTGTTTGAGTAACTCACATCACATCTGGAAAAATGAACTGTGTGCACACATCACATGCAGGAAACGTAGCCCACGTACTGAACCTCCACTCATGTCTTTTGTCGAGTCGTACAGCGCATAGCGGTTGTGTTTAATTATTCATAGTCAATTTTGTGAAAACCTTTCTCTGTGTGTGTGTGTGTGTGTTTCCCCGGGGCGAGTGCCAGCTGCAGTCCAGGTTCAGTTCTGGTGTTTACGGTGGTTAAAGTCAGGCCATTCCCTCTCTGCCGGACTGATCAGAACATGGGGAGCAGTCCGCTGCTGTGACAGATTTAACATCGACTCTGTATTTCACCGTTTGCTTTAAGGATAAAACAACTCAAGCCACACAATCTGCTCTGGCTCTGGCTGTGCAAAACATCTCCAGACCTCACGTTCTTCTCTAGAACTAATACAATACACGTGACTGTCTGTGAGGAGTGTGGTGTGTTCTCCCTGTGTCTGCGTGGGTTTCCTCCGGGTGACTGTCTGTGAGGAGTGTGGTGTGTTCTCTCTGTGTCTGCGTGGGTTTCCTCCGGGTGACTGTCTGTGAGGAGTGTGGTGTGTTCTCCCTGTGTCTGCGTGGGTTTCCTCCGGGTGACTGTCTGTGAGGAGTGTGGTGTGTTCTCCCTGTGTCTGCGTGGGTTTCCTCCGGGTGACTGTCTGTGAGGGGTGTGGTGTGTTCTCCCTGTGTCTGCGTGGGTTTCCTCCGGGTGACTGTCTGTGAGGAGTGTGGTGTGTTCTCTCTGTGTCTGCGTGGGTTTCCTCCGGGTGACTGTCTGTGAGGAGTGTGGTGTGTTCTCCCTGTGTCTGCGTGGGTTTCCTCCGGGTGCTCCGGTTTCCTCCCACGCTCCAAAAACACACGTTGGTAGGTGGATTGGAGACTCAAAAGTGATACTCCAAAAGGACAGGATATTAAAATTACATGGGGACAGTGCAACACACGTCAGATGTTCTTACCTTTCGCTTCCCTTCAGCTCCAGACGATTAAAGCAGTGTGTGAGAGTTTCTCTCTCCTCTAAGCATTAGCTAAATGGCACAGTACTCAGCTCGAGTAAACAGCGTGAGGAAAACACACCCCCCGCACACAGGAGAAAACGCTCTAATCACCACGCTGCGGTCCCTGAGACAGGAGCCACGGCTGGGGGAAGAAGAGCAGCCGAAACACCCTCTGCCTCGCGTCTCTCAGGTGATTAACCTCCTCTCGCAACAGTGAGTGTTTACATGCACTTAACAATCCGATAACTGCACATCATCAAAAGTGTCCGTAGGTGTGAGTGTGTGTGTTGCCATGTGAAGGACTGGCGCCCCCTCCAGGGTGAGTTCCCACCTTGTGCCCCGTGATTCCGGGGAGTCTCCGGACCCACCGCTGAACTGGATAAGGGTTACAGACAATGGATAAGTTAATTATACAGATACTTATAAACTGCTATGTCCGACATGTCTCTGTTGCTATGGATATAGCATCACGGCACAATGCATTCTGGGCAAGTTCCGCTTCTGAAGTGGACGTTAGTGTGGACCTCATCGTCCCGAGAGCTCATTTAACACAGAAATGGAACGGCCCTTAAGACGGCGAGGGGAAGAGGCGAGAACTGGAAACAGGGACTACCTTTGTTTCTTTGTCTTTTGGTTTTCGCTTCATTAATAAACATCCCGAGAGCCAAGGCCCTCCTGCCTCCAGCGCCCTCCTCAGGGCGGCATTGTCATTGCCTCAAGGTGTTTTAAAAAGATTCGGCCACAGCTTTAGAAGCTTTAATAAACTAAACTGGCCAAGAAGAGGTGAAGAACGTAAATCTCTGACTAAATAAAGAGCCACTGTGGCCAGGGTGTGAGGTCAGTCCTGTATTTTGGGGCGGGTCCTGGTCCAGTTCTGGTTCGGTGCGAAGGCGGTGAGGATGGAGGTGAGGTAGATGCGTTTATTGTTGACGTCTCTCCTCCTCCATCCCACAGGAGAGGTTTCCATCGAGCAACACGTCTCTAACAGCATGCACGCAGTCCGGGTGCGTCACCTCTGCGCTGATGAAAGCAACGCGCTCTCATTAGTCCATGCCACTACTTCCAGCTCCCCCCTGACCCCCTGGAGAAGAGCTTTAATTAGATCCAGGGGAAGGGACCGGCGAGCGGCCGCAGAACTCCAATTACTAAAGCAGGGCACAAAACTCCTCTCTCCCAGAGACACAGACAGAGAGAGGTATTGATTAACACCGCAGAGCCACCGCAGGTTCTCTCTCTCTCTCTTTCCCCTCTGTATCTCTCTCTCCCTCAGTCCTCTCTTTCACTCTCTCACACACATACACACTGTTGTTTTCTCTCTCTTTCTCTCTCTCTCTCTCTGTCCTCTTTCTCTCACACACATACACAATGTCGCTTTCTCTCTCTCTCTCTTTCTCTCCCCTCTGTATCTCCCTCAGTCCTCTCTTTCTCTCTCTCACACACATACACACTGTCACTTTCTCTCTCTCTCTCTATCTCCCAGTCCTCACTCCTGCTCTCTGTCATCTTTCTTTGTCACCTCTCTTTCTGTCTCTGTCATTTCTTTCTTTGTTTCTTGTTCTCAGTCCCCCTAACTTTCTCTCTCTCTCTTTCTCTCTCTCTCTCTATCTCTCTCTCTCTAATCCTCTCCCTTCCTCCCAGTCCTCAGTCCTCACTCCTGCACGCTCTCTCTCAGTCCCCTTTCTGTTTCTCTCTCTCTGTCCTCACTCTCTCTCTCTAATCCTCTCCATTTCTCTCAGGCGCCCATCTCTCAGTCCTCACTCCTGCTCTCTCTCTCTCTCTGTCTCCTTTCCCTCTCTCTCTCTCTGTCCTTACTCCTGCTTGCTCTCTCTCTCTCTCTGTCCTCACTTCTGTGCTCTCTCTCTCTCTCTCTCTCACTCTCTCTCTCTCTCTCTCTCTCTCTCTGTCCCCTTTCTCTCTTTCTTTCTGTCCCCCTTCCCTCTCTCTTTCTTTTACAGCAGCACTGATGTTGAGTGAGGAGTCAGAGAGTCTCCAGCACACTGGATAGCAGCAGCCTTCAGGGAACAGGAGAAATGAAGGCGAGGAGGTGATGAAGCAGACGACCCTATGCCTCCGATCCTCGGCCCAGCTGCGGAAGATGAAACACACACACAGACACACACACAGAACGAGCTCCTCATGGCAAACTCTCTTCTCTTCCCATGAATAATTCACTCAGATTCTCCAAAAGGACAGGATATTAAAATTACATGGGGACAGTGCAACACACGTCAGATGTTCTTACCTTTCGCTTCCCTTCAGCTCCAGACGATTAAAGCAGTGTGTGAGAGTTTCTCTCTCCTCTAAGCATTAGCTAAATGGCACAGCACTCAGCTCGAGTAAACAGCGTGAGGAAAACACACCCCCCGCACACAGGAGAAAACGCTCTAATCACCACGCTGCGGTCCCTGAGACAGGAGCCACGGCTGGGGGAAGAAGAGCAGCCGAAACACCCTCTGACTCGCGTCTCTCAGGTGATTAACCTCCACTCGCAACATTTCATCTGTCCTCTAGAAGGCGACGTCTCCCTGCAACAGTGAGTGTTTACGTGCACTTAACAATCCGATAACTGCACATCATCAGATTCCGTGACCAATCCGATCAGTGCCTTTACACTGCACTTTAATCAGTTTATATCAGTCCAGTAATAATCTGATTTCAGCTTTGCAACAGCCAACAATATCAAAGAAAGGTGTGACAAACTTCCTGCTGTGGCTTTTTGTAAACATAGACCTACTTACACAGACATCTGGAGGTTTTTAGACAATGGAGAGACTCCAAACGCTGAAAAGCACCAACTATTCCTGCTCCATAGTGGGGTAACACTGACTTATTTCTGCTGTTACAGTTACATTACTTAAGGTGGAACTGACTCTAAATTCAGGAGAGCGCTAACTGCATGAAAGTAAACACAGAGGGAAAGTGCTACAAAACTAAACAGCTCGAGTTACACATGAGTTTCTGTGGGAATTCAAACAGTGAATAAACACTTACAGACAATTTACACTTCAGACACCAACAAGATACAGTCGCTTCTTACTCACACACACCGCTCCACATTAAAAGATACAGTCGCTTCTTACTCACACACACCGCTCCACCTTAAAAGATACAGTCGCTTCTTACTCACACACACCGCTCCACCTTAAAAAATACAGTCGCTTCTTACTCACACACACCGCTCCACCTTAAAAGATACAGTCGCTTCTTACTCACACACACCGCTCCACCTTAAGAGATACAGTCGCTTCTTACTCACACACACCGCTCCACCTTAAAAGATACAGTCGCTTCTTACTCACACACACCACTCCACCTTAAAAGATACAGTCGCTTCTTACTCACACACACCGCTCCACCTTAAAAGATACAGTCGCTTCTTACTCACACACAACACTCCACATTAAAAGATACACGCGCTTTTTACTCACACACACCGCTCCACCTTAAAAGATACAGTCGCTTCTTACTCACACACACCGCTCCACCTTAAAAGATACAGTCGCTTCTTACTCACACACACCACTCCACATTAAAAGATACACGCGCTTCTTACTCACACACACCGCTCCACCTTAAAAGATACAGTCGCTTCTTACTCACACACACCGCTCCACCTTAAAAGATACAGTCGCTTCTTACTCACACACACCGCTCCACCTTAAAAGATACATTCACTTCTTACTCACACACACCGCTCCACCTTAAAAGATACAGTCGCTTCTTACTGACACACACCGCTCCACCTTAAAAAACGAGGAGCATCTGAATGTCAACACTCAGAGTGAATTGTGTTTCCCCATTTTTTAGACATCCCCAATTGTAGACATTCCCTTTAACATAAACACACTCAATACCACAGAAATATGTTATAGACTTCCTGCTGCATCTTTTTGTAAACGTGGACCCACTTTACCTGCAAATATGGGTCTTTTCTTATGGTTTCTAATATTACACAGTGCTGCTGAGACGGAGACCCGAGCTGCTGGACCGGCAGGTTCTGGGCATCTGCTCCCAGAGTGGACACAATGAACACGGGTCGGGTCATGAGCAGAAGACACACCCCCACCGTACCGACGAAGTGGACTGAAATAGCCAGGGGAGGGCAATATCGACCTGGTCAGAGACACATCGATCCGAGTGGCCCGGTGCCTCTGAACGGCTCATTCTTTTAGCGCACGGAGAGGGTCCGGGGGCGTGAGCTTTGTCTATGAGAGAACAGCAAATAAACATCGCACAGCCGCCTGAGGATGTGGACAGGCCTCTCCGCTCCGCTAATGCTTTTCCCGTGTCTTCTATAAATAATGCTGTGTGTCTTAACGAAGTGGGTTAAAGGGGCTCCCAGCAGGGGTCCTGCGAGTGGACGAGCTCCTGCTGTCTGTGATTGACAGCGCTGCCCAGAGGAGGAACCAGGAGAGGTGGACAGCAGCAGAGATGCAGTAAGACGCTCGCTGGCTAACGGCCTCCTGTGTACGTTCCTGTGGACTAGCACTGAATCAAATCCACATTATGACCACATCATATCCTGTCCATTCTCTCAGCTCCACTGACCACACAGGAGCACTTTGTACTTTCTACACTTACAGACTGTAGTTTGTCTGTTGCTCTGTATACTTTACCCCCCCCCCCCCCCCGTTCCTTAGCACTCAGGACCCCCTCAGAGCAGGTGTGATGTGGTAGTGGGTCATTCTCAGCGCTGCAGTGACACTGACGTGGTGGTGGTGTGTTAGTGTGTGTTGTGCTGGTGTAGAGTGGATCAGACACAGCAGTGCTGCTGGAGTTTTTAAACCCTGTGTCCACTCTCTGTCCACTCTGTGAGACACTCCTCCCTCGTTGGTCCAGCTTGGACAGCTGCAACTGCGACAGACCTACAACTGCGCAGGATCTACAGACCCAGCTGCAGCATCTGTGCCGCAGGATGCCGTACAGAACCTGGATCTGGATCAGTTCCCATGCCCCAGGCTAGAGGACCGACAGTGCACTACAGCCTCCTTTTATTCGTACGGATTTCTGCAGTCACTTACATGTCTCATCATCATCTCACAAACACAGCTTCACATAACTCTCTCTTTAAAACAGAAACGTAAAAGAGAGAAAAACAGAATAAAGTGAGCGGTGCTGGAGAGATCTCACAGAAGACATTACTGCAGTTATAATTATTATTATTGTCTTTGTAGAGACTGGAGCAGAGACTGTGGAAGGAAAGGGAAAATGAGATGCTGACGGAGGCGAGAGCGCTGTGAGCACGTTGTCAGTTTGACCATCAACTCACACGGAGTCCATTAAAGTCCAGCTGCAGGCTCCTGAAGGCCTCAGTTCCAGCTCAATTGTTTCCATCTCAGCTCAGCCCCGTCTCCTCCATCAACACCAAACAAAATAACAAACTGAACTGAACCGGCGCTGGGGAGCCGTCCGCGCCCGACTCCCTCCCCGCCTCTGGGTGACGTGTTGTTTACCACTGCGTCTGGGGGAAGAGCGGAGAGACAGCTCCCCGCACTTCTCCATCAGTAAGTCATTTTCAGCCAGGCACCAGATTTCACAGCCGCCTGCCTCGTCCCGGCGGGCCGCGCGGTCGGGAGAGCAGCTTCAGCACCAGGGCCCACAGTCTGCACCACGCCAGCACCTCCAGGCAGTGCAATTACAGACTCCGACTGGCCAAGAACCACAGTCTGAGACGAGGAACTCCACCATCTGCAGCGCTTCAGAAACAAGACGCAGGAGAAGTGCTGCACGGTTTACTCGAAAATATCTGATTAAAAACGGTAACCTGTAAATGGACTCCCCAGCCACACACACACACACACACACACACACACACACAACAGACAACTCAACACGCTCAGAGGAGAACACTACACACCAGCTAACGGAGACGGAGGGCCTCCTACACGCCCAGAGAGAGACTGTGGTGGTGCTACCGACTCAGATCTCAAGAAAAGAGAGGCTTACAGTGAAATGGGACAACGCTGGAGCAGCTGCACATGACGCCCCATTCAGTGCATCGTGCTGTGGAGCAGTGGGGCTGAGTACTATTTTATTCACTGTATCTATCTCTGCAGAAGTCCTTCTGAGGTCAGATCTCAGGAATGTTCTAATGCTTTGTTTACTCCACTCTTTTCTTTGTCTTTTATCTTTTAAGTTGTATTTTACTGTGGTACTGTTCTGTAAAGCACTTCGAGTTGCTGTTGTGTGCGAAAGGTGCTTGCCTTGAGTCGTCTGGAGTGATGGAGTTCCTCTGGGATGAGAGGCGTTTGTGATCCACAACAAATCACTCGACACCAGCCGCTGACCTCAGTAGAGGGTTTTCTATCCACAGAGTTTTTGCGATTTATAAAAATGTTCGTTAAAAATAACGTTTTGCACTCGGACAAGGACACGTTTGACTCTTGCTAAAGGTTGAGATGGAAAAAGAGCGATGGAAAAGTGTTTTTCAAATAAACAATGAGGTTTCAGCTGGTTCAGTAAGGTACAGCGCCCCCCAGAGTCCGGGACTGACCCCACGACCACAGGCCCCACCCAATTCCTCACCTCTCCCCCTCTCTGTTCTCACACCAGCGCCCCCTGAGGGTCAGATTTTAGAGTGTGTGTAGATTATTGTAGACACACAGCACTGAGCCAAAGTCAGAGACCACACAGTTTATTTACTGTCCTCTAAAGACGTTCAGAACACGCTCCACACGCAGACGTCACATCAATATTACACCAAGCTTTTCTGATGTAAACGGCTGTAAAAAAAGAAGAAAAAAGTATTGTTATCAAAGTAAAACCCACTCGGATCTCTCCCTCGTCACTGAGCCCACGCCCTCTGGTGTTTGTTCAGAGAATTACAGTGAATTGAGACAAATCTTTTCACATTTTTTCTGCGAGCGTTTTGGATGGAAACCCAGCTGCTGATGGTTATGTGGCTGAATGCCATCAGATCCTCACAGCAATGTTCACCCACTCTACAGCCTTCAGAGACGAGCATAAGCTGCTCCTGCAGTGAGGGGGAACGCCCTGATTCTGGGAGGAACGCTGCTGGAGCCGAGCGGATCAGAAAGCTCGGACCCTCTCACTGCAGGAGCGGTGGTGGGACACAGTGGTCGCTGTGGACACAGGGGGGAGGGGGGGGACAGAGGGGACAGGCCGGGGGAGACTCTGGGGCAGATTTTAATGAGCTGAAGCAGGGGGCAGTGTCCCAGCAGGATGTTAGACCAGTCACAGGATGGAGATGAGGACACTGCAAAACTGCTTTAAGTCTCATTTCAGCAGAAACCCTCCTGAATTCAACAACAAATCTGTGTGTGTGTGTGTGTGTGTGTGTGTGTGTGTCTTTCCCTAATGAGATTCCTCATGTTTACAGTCTGAGATACGCCTCAAGTTCTTTCTCTCTCCTGTTATTCCTCTGCAGGAAAAAGGGTTCTCTCATCTTCCTCCTTCTCCTCGTCTTCCTCACCCTCATCCTTCTCCTCCCAGTCCTCCTGATTTTCCTCATCCTCACCCTCCTCCTCCTCCTCCTCTTCAGCCTAATCTTCCTCCCCACTTTCTCTTCACCCTCACCCTCCTCCTCCACCTCCTCACACTCCTTTTTCTACTCATCCTCATCATTTTCCTCCTCATCCTCACCACCCTCCTTCTCCTCCTCCTCCTCATCCTCACCCTCCTCCTTCTCCTCCACCTCCTCATCCTCATCCTCCTTCTTCTCCTCCTCACCCTCCTCCTTCTCCTCCTCCTCATCCTACTCCTTCTCTTCAACCTCCTCACATTCCTTTTTCTACTTATCCTCCTCCTTCTCCTCCTCATCCTCACTCTCCTCCTTCTCCTCCACCTCTTCACCCTTCTCCTCCTCATCCTCACCCTCCTCCTTCTCCTCCACCTCCTCACCCTCCTCCTCATCCTCCTTCTTCTCCTCCTCACCCTCCTCCTTCTCCTCATCCTCATAATTGTCCTCCTCATCCGCACCCTCCTCCTTCTCCTCCACCTCCTCACCCTCCTCCTTCTCCTCCACCTCATTCACACACACCTGTGGACAGTTTCACACACTCACCCAATCTCACACACACATGTTGGTTCTGCTATACATGTGAGGACCTTCATTAACATAAGAACAAGTGAAGCTTATTAACACTAGCCCTAACCTTAACGTCAGTAACCAAGACCCTTTTAGTTTTTCACACTAAAGTTCCAGTTTCTGTAAAAAAAAATCTATAAATAAATAAATCCCAGGAGTTGTGAGGAACACCAAAATGTCCTCACAATACTACTCCCCATGCAGGACATCTGCTCCTCACAAACACATGAGAACGTACGCACACAGGGCCCTGAAATTGTGTTTAAGGCGACTGTCGCGGCTGCTTCACGAGGCTGGGTTTCTGACGTGGTTCTGGGGAAAATATTCCTGCTGCTGTGTGTCACACATCGTTAGACACAGCGAGAGCACATTTTACAACCTTCCTGCATCAATCAGTCACACTGTGGTCTGCTAATGAACACGAGTCAAACACCAGAGCCCCGCGTTCATCAGCAGTGTGCTGCTAATTGGGCGCGCGGCGATGTCCGGCGTCTCTGTGGAGACGGAGGCCGGTGGAAAGACCGGGCTTTTGTTTGGGCTGAAATCTCAACGTCGTCAAGTACCTGTCTGACATTTCCACGTCAGACGTGTCCCTGCGAGAGGGACGTGAGCTATCTGCCACTCAGCAGGAGCGCCGCGGAGGAGTGGGTGTCGTTCTTTTAATAAGACTGACCGCTTTTTAATTGCTTGTCATAATTGAACTTTATCTTTTCACGCGGCCGTCTGGGTTTAATAACCGAGCGAGGGAAACGGAGGGGGCTCGGCTTGTTGTTTCTTTAATAATAACCACTGACAAGAGAGATGGAGCGCTTAGGCCCAGTATCCACCCAGAAACAATGCCTCTCCCACACTCTCCTGCTCCTCCAGCACCACGGCCCGGCAGAGCCCACGAGAGCCAGCTCCACTTGACCCCATCGGCTCTCGCCCACGCCATCTCAGAGTCAGGACAGGAAGAGGACTGTAGCGCGGAGAGGTTTGGGCCTGTGGAGCCCTGTGGGTAATTTGACACCATTACGCAACGATAGAAGTGTGTGCAGCACTCAGCATCTGCCCACGGTGAACACGGTGCAGGGAGGGGGTGCCCTGGTGGTCCTCAACACTGGAAAAAGGTCCGGTGTTTGTATGCAGCCCTGGCTCTGTATATGGGAAACAAACTTCATGACTGTAATCATAAACACTGTGTATAAAGCTCTGAGTGTGTGTCCTCTCCATGTGCTGCTCTGCAGTCGGTTTGCTCTGGAAACCGCTCTAATGTGTTTACGAAGCCCCAGTGTCTGTAAATGGGTAAAAAAACAAAGTGTCTGGGTCCGGTGCTAGGCTTTCTCTCTCTCTGCTCACGGCAGAGAAACGCCATCTGGAGGTTTTTAGACAACGGAGAGACTCCAAACGCTGAAAAGCACCAACCGAGATGAGGATGTTGCTCTATTCCTGCTCCATAGGGGGGTAACACTGACTTATTTCTGCTGTTACAGTTACATTACTTAAGGTGGAACTGACTCTAAATTCAGGAGAGCGCTAACTGCATGAAAGTAAACACAGAGGCAAAGTGCTACAAAACTAAACAGCTCGAGTTACACATGAGTTTCTGTGGGAATTCAAACACTTACAGACAATTTACACTTCAGACACCAACAAGATACAGTCACTTCTTACTCACACACACAGCTCCACCTTAAAAGATACAGTCACTTCTTACTCACACACCACTCCACCTTAAAAGATACAGTCGCTTCTTACTCACACACACAGCTCCACCTTAAAAGATACAGTCACTTCTTACTCACACACCACTCCATCTTAAAAGATACAGTTGCTTCTTACTCACACACACCTCTCCACCTTAAAAGATACAGTCGCTTCTTACTCACACACACCGCTCCACCTTAAAAGATAGTCGCTTCTTACTCACACACACCGCTCAACCTTAAAAGATACAGTGGCTTCTTTCTCACACACACCGCTCCACCTTAAAAGATGCAGAGCTTCTGAATGAACACAAACAGTGAGAACTTTTTACTGTGAGAACATAGTTCTCCAGAATCGTCTGCATTGCCTTTAAAGGGTTGTAACTGCATTATTGTGTTATTATATTATCAATATATCAATGTCATATTCTTAAAATGACACTAATATTATTTCTCAGAATTCTTATTTTTTTGGGGGGCAATATATCAACCAGCTTCAGTGAACAGAGAGCGAACAGAGGGATGGCAACACGACGCGTACAATCAAGCATCTGCAGAGGAGCTCATGCTCCTAACAGACAGAGAAACACCAGCAGACAGGGGACTCTCACTCAGGCGTCCCAGAAACATGGTAACCTCCAACAGACACCCCGAGGCTAAAGGGATCACAGGGAAGTGTCTCTACTGCATTACACTCCACAGTAAATCAGGGTCTGTAGTGGAAAATATGGAATGTTGCAGCCTGTCAGAGCTTAGAGCCTTGATGTAATCTTCCATCCAGAAATTACCTTTCAGAGACCGGCACCCAAACGGTACGACTGAGCATCGTCAGCGTCAACTGATACCTGGACCTCAGGTGTGAGCCCAGTGTCTCTCAGGAGTCTCGCTGTACACTGGGAGAACTCAGAAAAGTGTGGTGCTTCAGGTTTTTCAAACAGACTTATGTTTATTTTAGTTTTAATCAAAAATATAAAGCATAACATAAATTAACTCCTGTGGAATGCGTTTATATTCAATGCATTTGTGTAAATCCAGGGTCCTCTAACTTTTTCCAGGGGGACCACACTTCAGCTACAAAAAGAAACATATAAAACATATATATTTACCATGTAATAAATTCATATCTATTTTTTAAAATAAATACTACAGCAGTATTTTACTGTGTTTTACGGTAGAGTGTGTTTGTGGTGCAGGTAAAACTGCTTCTTGCTTAAGAGGCACAGAAGAGCTGGTTGGAGGTGGCCGTGGAACGCTGTCGTACCCAGTGGCCACTTGAAAGCAGTCAATCAAATGAAAGCAGTGGGCCCCAGTTGGAGGACCCTTGGTTTTTGCTCTTCTACTACAAAGTGCTGTGGCCTATTCCAGCCTCATGATGGGACCTTAAACACATCAGACTCCAAACCTCACCGGCCAATCAACTCTGTCTCCAGCAACTACAGAGCAAAAACCGGCAAATCGGCTTACTGCATCTGTGTCTCTGCAGCTGCTTCTTTCTGACAGAACATCACGGAGACAACTGACGACCGCGCAGGGTGCTCGTCCGCACTGTCTTACCTTAAACAGCCGCAGAATGTTGGCCACCATGATGGACACAGAGCTGGCAGACGCTCCAATGACGCCGACGATCTTGTCCGGCTTGGCAAAGATGGGTGGGTCTCCGTTGGCGCAGCGTACGTCCGAACCGTCGCGTTCGATGAGCGCCTGGACGAAGGTGAGCGACTGCTCCAGGGCGTACGTGTCACGTGAGCAGGTGTCTAGAATGCGGGCCCCCAGGGTCACGTTGGGCAGCAGCTCCGGATCTTTGTTGATGAGGTCGATGGCAAAGAGCATTGCCTCGAGTCGATGGATGCCCTTCTCCTTTTTCAGCTCTCCACAGGGCACCCCTCGCTCACCGCGAGCGTGCACCGGAAACAAGCCCCCCAGGATGATGTCTCCGTCCAGCCTAATGGAGTGGGCGTACTCTGTGGGCAGAGGTTCCACTCTCTGGGACTGCGACGGCCACCGGAAACAGAGCTCAGCCGTCAGGAGGAGGAGGAGCCAGTACGGCACCTGGTTCGTCTGGGGGGATTCTGGCGCCATAGTGGGCACGGTACGGGTCCAGAGGGTACGGTCCGAAAATCCCAGCGACTTAAACCAAGGGGTGTGAGGACGGAGCGACCGATACCATCCGTGCCCCTCCGCTTAGTGCTGAGGCCGAGGCCCCTGTGCTGTGGAGGTTTCACTGCAGGGATTCTTCATTCTCCTGACGCGTCTGCAGCTCATCTCACGTGACGGCGAGGGACGAGTGCGTGAGCCGCAAAGTAACAGCCGGGGAAGAAGGAGCATGAGGATCCGCTCAGCCTCTCGCCGCAGAGATCTCACATCTTCAGCCGTGCCTGCAGGGGAGACAAAACAAGGAGTGAGCAGCTGAGAGACACAGAGCTCAAAACGAGATCCTCGGAAAGAGAACGGGGACAGTCAGCTGGAGCTGGATGTGCTCCTTCATTTCTGTCTCACTGAGTCTCTGGAATGAAACTGCGGAGCCGCTCCCTCTGCGTTTACACAAACACGCAAAAGCTGCTCGCCACGAGAGTACATTCATTAGCGTAACAAAGCTGTACGAGAGAGAGAGAGAGAGAGAGAGAGAGAGAGCGCATAAAGAAGTCAGGGGACACGATGCATGCTTTTACAATAGGAACAACATTAAAAGGAGCCTTATTCTGATAAAATCCCTTGTGCATGTGAACATTAATGTGTGAACCTGGAGCCCACCAACCCACACACTGTGAAACAAGACCCCCCCCACCCCACCCTCTGCCACGCAGTTTTTTGTCAGAAGTCGTTCGGATCCTGCGCCACTTCTGACGTCAAGTGTAGAGACTTTAGAATGGCCCCGCCCTCTCGTCTGAGTCTGACCAATCACAGCGCTGGACCCACGTTTATGTGAGAGCGCAAAGATGAGGTTAAACTCGGACACAACGAGCGCGGAGAAATAAGAGCACTGAGTAAAAACGGAGAAGAAAGAGAACAGAGTGAAAACGGCTAAAAACCAGAGCTTCTGCTCCTCGCTCCTCACTGCTGTGCGCTCGGGGTCGGGGTGAACAGCGAGCGGCTCATTATCATTTAAAGGAACAGGGGCTGAAAGCGGGCGTTCTGAACAGGGGCTGTTTACACAGGGGGAGAACACTGCTGTGGGGCTTGAGGGAAGTTGACACTCTCTTCCTCCACTGACGCAAACACAGTCTAAAAATGGCGGCCGGTCCAACTGCGTCTGACGGCATCCTTGTACACACTGGACGCTCCCTGTCCTTCCTACATCCGCATCGCGAGCTGAGGACACCCTCAGGACAGCCTTCTCTCACCTTCTATATTTCACTATGACCATTACATACACACGTATCAGCCATAACATTAAAGCCACCTCCTTGTTCCTATACTGACGGTCTGGCCCTTCATCAGAAGGATGGATAGATGACAGACGGACGACAGTCTGAAACCGTAGAACTACAGAGTGAACCGTGTGGACAGCAGGGTGCAGACTGAAGGGGGTGCTTTAATGTTATGGCAGAATAGGAACAGAACCCATCCACACACGGGTCAGCAGTGTGTTCCGGGTCAGGGGGAATTAGCCGGACGTGTCTCTGTCGACTGGCCTCACTAATGACGCTGGACTGAAGAGCGCTCACAGGATTCAAGCTCCTGGATTGCTATTAGTGAAAGAGAGATGAAGGGGTTATTACACTCTCCCTATCTCTCTCTCTCTCTCTCTCTCTCTCTCTCTCTCTCTCTCTCTCTCTCTCTGTTCCTCTCTCTCTCTCTCTCTCTCTCTGTTCCTCTCTCTCTCTCTCTCTCTCTCTCTCTCTCTCTCTCTCTCTCTCTCTGTTCCTCTCTCTCTCTCTCTCTCTCTGTTCCTCTCTCTCTCTCTCGTTCGTATTCACGGTGCAGTTTGTGGAGCTGTGACCTTATGGAGATTCTGTTCCGTTTCCTGCAGCAGCTCTCTCTGGGAATCCCTCAGCTCTGCACACACTCATCACTTACCTCTCTCTCTCTCTCTCTCTCTCTCTCTCTCT